>NC_091855.1:13656172-13960853 GCF_037783145.1 Equus przewalskii | reverse complement strand
AACAGGTCACAAAGATATGGACCCTATTAGCAAAAGCTCAGCTCTTTCTGTGGCTGAAAGGAATGAGAATATTTTGCCTTTCAAAGTGGACAAAGATTTGGTTTGGACTTCTCTCCAAAAAGACAGCATGTCTCAGCAGTAGAAATGGTGCCAGTAGCCACAGGCTGGGTCTCCACTTTTAGTGAGGAAGGCCCAGCATGCACAACACAAATTTCTTAATTACCACTACTATAACCTTTACCACACCTTGTTTTTCTTGGGGGTTCTCCTGGCCAGGTAATCTGAGTTAGATTCAACCCAATTTATAAAATTTGAGACTTTTCCCACTGTAGGTAAGATTACATGCTATTTTAAGAAACCTCTTGGGGGATGAGGAAATATGTTGTTTTTCTTTTAAATATTATACTGTATATCAATTCCAAATGCTAACCGAGCTTTTAAAGAAAAACAAGAGTTCCCTAAAAATAGCCTGTCTACAATGCCTCTTAGATTTGGGCAATTTATTCACAGAGTATCACTTGCTTAGCATGTAATTAGAAACAAAATAACATTTGGTGAACATATCTAAAAGGTTAAAAAAACCTAAATGTAAATGTCCCAAAACATTAACCAAATATTAATTAGTGTGAGCGGCACTTCTACTTTAAAGCTACACTCTCAAAAAATCTCAGACGAGCTCCTAAATCCAATTTAAAAATTTTGGGTAACCATATATCAAATCCGAAGGTCTAGCCTCAGTCTTCAATTTTCTCTGACCACTCTGCAATAGTTGAGTGCTGAAAATCTTTCCAGTTTTGACCATCATGACTCCACAGTACTGGCTCTCCTCCTACTTTGTGGACTTCATTTTCTACATCTCCTTCCCTTTGTCTCCTTCTTCTCCTACCATAGCTTCACCATGTATCTCAAAAGCTAATAGCTGTCTATACAGAAATTGATAAATAATAATGTACACTTGAAATTATACAATGTTATAAACCAGTATGATCTCAATAAAATAATTTTTTAAAAAAGTCAATGGCCATTCTCTGCTCCTTTCTCTTTCAGTATCTCTCTCTTATAGACTTGCCTTTGGATTTGGCAAACTCTAGTTGTGTTTACGCCTAACTCTATATGGATGAAACCCTAGCTTTAATCATTAAACCTGGCCCTCTCACATGAGTTTCAACTTTCTATCTCCCCCACTGCATGCTAGATATCTTTACCATTTTGCCTTATCATTATTTCAAACTTGGAAGCCATATCAAACTAAACTGAGAAAGAAAGAGACCTGTGGGAATGGACTGAAATTGGAGGTCTCAGAGTCGAAGTCACAATTTCTAAAATATGTATATGTGTATACGTATGTGCGTGCGTGTGTGTGTGTGTGTGTGTTTCTCAGCTCTGTCCACTGAAAGGGCCAAGAAGCAAAGATAGCTCGACAACAGTGAGCACACATACTCCTAGAATTTGGTCTCTAATACTATTTCCACTAAAAAAAAACTGGGAATTCTTGGATAAATGGGCAATTTGAGGGCTGGAAAAGGATTGGTACAACATTAAACTAGGATAACTTATTATGCCAAAAAATAAGGAAGTGCTAAAAAAAAAAAAAAAAACCACATTGGCTAAATCTGAGATAATCTGAACACCAAAAATAATTCAGTACAATATTAACCAATGAAAAGAATAGGAATCCATGAATCCAAACTGGTAAGGAAAGGAGGGATGGATGGATGGATGGACAGACAGACAGATAAATAGATAGATGAGGAGAGGAGACAGCTCTCTCACTTACAGAAAAATGTCTACTGATTAACAGTAAATGTGGAAGGAATGTGAGTGTTGGCAAATCATGATTTTGCAGCTATCTTATAAAGCTTGGATTATGCAAGACTCATCAATGGATACTAAATCTGAGTGAATGATGAGGAACAAGATATTTGCTTTCCACTGACTGCTTAGTGCTTGCAGGGGAAAAATAATGACTATATAGAGGAAAAATCTGATAATACTATACCTTCACCTGGTGATCAAAATTTACATCACCAATGAGGGGCAAATGGACACCATGTGTCTCCTGAAACAATAATCTGAGAAGGACAAAATATCACATAGCTGACAAGGCATAACCTGAATCTAATCATGAGGAAGCATCAGACAAGTTCAAAAAAAGCATGTGGGTGGGGGACTGCATACTTCAAAACTGTCAGTGATAAGAGACAAAGACTGTAAATATACATCTATGTATTCTTCTGGGCTCACTCTCTACAGCCTCTACAGACCATAGTTATCACTCCTTCCTGCTTATCACTGACACAAAAAAAACTGATATATTTTCTCTCACTGACAAGCAGATGACAAATACCTGCACCTCCATTTGGCAGGTAGGAGAAATATGACATGAAAAAGTGGCTTACTCGCCAATGGTCTGGTTTGGAGTCTCTGAGCAGGTTCTAGACTTTGTGCCCTGAGATGTGCAAGAAAATTGTTCCCTGGGAAGTTTTTTGTGATCCTAAACCTGTCCCTATGTAAATGTCTGATGAAAGCACATGTTGACTGGGTTAGCTTAAAGTTAAAACCAAATGGTTTGAAAATTAATTACATGCATGAGTACTTCAGGTTAATGAATTCTCTTTCCAAAAACATCACTAAGATTCAAGAACCTGTCGTTTTTATTGCTTTCATGTAGATATACTTACTAGAACATTCCTAAAAAGTCTGAGAAGGGGCTTTACAGAACCTGCTTTAGTAAACAGATGCAAATGATTTATATTTATAAGATCAATACATTATATATTAATAGGAACTTCTAAAGTGTATGAAACTGCTTGAGAAAAGATTTTTCTCTTAAATAGTTTCAATATGAAACTTCCTAATATGATTGCATTTTAAAAACAGATTCACAAGAAATTACAATAGCAATGGAGCTCCAACATTTAAGCAAAGCAGTCAAGACTACTTCAGACTGAAATCTTAACAGTACCATAGCTTCTAGAGATCCAGCTGCTGCCTTTATACACTTATAGAGAAAATCATTGTCTTATTTTACCGAGTTTCTTCAAGTAAAATTTTAAGCATAAATGAACAGAGTCACGGGCAAAGCCATCACTGAGGCTGTCTTTGAGGTTCCTGAAAGGAAAGGTCTCTGAGGATTAAGTTAGAAAACACACTTGCAAAATTTTGTTCCTCAGCATTTTTGGGTCTATTTAAGAATTTTCTGTAGTAAAGTTTTATGCACACTATTTATAATTTTAAAACAAGTTTTTAACAGGTAACACTTTAAATAAAAGCAATGACATAGCACTGTCCATTGCCCTCTCCAAGATGGACAATTTCCATCTTGTCAAAGGGAGGTTAGAAAGAAGTAGTTAATATTGCTGAAGTAATCCCCAAATCAAAGCCTCCATTCGGATGGCCTGTGTTCTCAGGCTCCCTCATGCCGGACACTGAGATTGGTTTCATGGACAAGGATGGTGCCACAAAAGAAATGATTAAAAACAACTAGAAGACGATTACTCCTTTGTGACTCCTGCCTGAGAGCCTGAAATCTGAGCAGAATTCATCTCAGTTTCTCTAATGAATTCCTCTGCTGCTGTCATGCGGTTAATTCTCCAGATTTTCTACTACTCTGATTATTAAAAAAAAAAAAAGAAGTAAAAAGGAAAAGGAGCCAGCCAATATAAACATCAAAGGGTACTCCCACTTCTGTGGCCTTCAGATATTTTCCAGAGCTGGATTGTGGGGACAAAAGAGATTGGGAGATGGGGAGAAGACGGTGCTTTGTTTCCTCCGGGAGACAATGGCCAAATCTGCCCCACAACACTATAGCACAAGTAGGTGGCATGTTTCATATCACTAGGCAGCAAAGGTTTTCTCAGCAAAGCTAGAAGATGTTCCCTCGGCTTAGCCAAGACAGACCCCAGCTATTCCTGAATGGTGGTGTGTGGAGGATGAGAGCTGGGCCCTCCCTAAAAAGAGTCTAGTTGCAGACATCCTCCACTGGGCCTCAGACCAAAACACTGACGGGGGTGGGAGGGTGAGATGGAGGAAGAAGGAGGGAGGCAACTTGAGAAACTTAAAACCAGCATAACTTTTCATTTCCTGAACTGAAAGCAAATAACTGTTTGTGGTATTCACTGGAGTTTGAGTTTTTTTCTTTTGCCAAGCCTCTAGACTCCACAAACGACTGAATAGAATGTTAGTCTGAAGTTAATAAGATGAGGCTGATGGGAATAAATGTAAAAATCTATTACATGGATACAAGAAAGAAAACTATTACATACCGAAGTTCAGGATGGAAGAACGACCAGGCAGAACAAGAGTTCACGTGAAAAAGATCTGGGGGTTTTAGTTGACTGTGAACATTATATGAGCCAACAGTGTGACTTGGCTGCTGAAAAATCCAATGCAATTTAAGGCCAGATTAGCAGAAGTATAGAGTTCAGAGTAAGGAAAAAATAGTCCCCCTGTGCTCTTCACTGGTTCAGACACAGCTGGAATGCTGCTCCATTCTGGGTGCCAAGTTTTGAAGAACACACAGAAAAACTGGAGCATGTCAAAAGTATCACAGGAAGAGAAGGGTGTGGAAATCATGTCACATGAGAAATAACTGGAGAAACTAGGATTGTTTCAACTGGGGAAAAAAGAACTTCTTGGGCAGGCTAGTTATCCGCAAATAGCTGGAGAGCTGTTCTGAGGAAGAGAACTTATGCAAACTTATCTCCACGACTCCAAAGAGCAGAGAAATGGGCAGAAAAATAACTCACCCTAACAAAAAAATTTCTAAAAATTCACACTTTTCCTGGATGGAATAGGCTGTTTTGCGTAACAGTTACTTCTCCACTAATGGAAGGGTTCAAAGTCTGATGAACACCTGTCAGGGATATTACGATAGAGTATTCCAGCATTAAATGGGAGACTGGTCTCAATGCCTTGTTAAATTCTTTCAAACTTTAAGATTCTGAGCCTGAGAACTACATAATGAGTCAGAAACAACATTCAAAAGAAAAGGTACCTATCACGTGCTTAAATTCTTTTATCTATCAGTGGGAAATTTATTCAGAGTCATTCAAAAATACCACTACAGTTCCTTGACTTTGTATTAAGAGTAAATTTAAAAAACCCTCCTCCGGTTAGTCTTAAACTAAAGAAACCATTATTCATAGGAATGCCAGCATTCTAACACTCCTATGTCTTTATTAATCTAAAGATATCTCGTCTTCAGACTCACTACATGCCAAAAAAGCTGAACTCCTTGAGACCAGGGTCTATGACTTATTCATCTTTGTACTCCTAGGGCCAAGCACAGAGCTTGACAAAGTAGGGGCTCAAAAATATTTGCTAATTGTGCTAGGATAGTGACAGGTACTGTGGATATAGCAATAAACAAAACAGACCCAGTCTTAGCTATCACGGAACTTACAATCTAGTTGGAGCCATTGGTCTCAAACAAACAGTCACACAAAGAAACAGATAATTATAAAATTATAGCAAGTATAATGAATAAAAAGTAAAGAGGACAATGAGAGATTATAAGGAGAAATCAAATTTTCTTAAGTGATCTTTACACAGAGTCCTGAATGAGAATAGGAGGTGGCCAGGTAAAGATTGCAGGAAGGAAGACTATTCCACAAAGAGGAAGGAACATGTGCAAAGATGCTGAGAGGTGGGAAAGAGTGAAGGGGAAGCAGAGGTAAGATCGTGGAGGTCCTCATAGGCCACGCTATTATTTCCAGGTCTAATTAAGTACAACAGGAAGCCATTGAAAGATTTTAAGCAGGGAAATGAGATAAAACCATTACTCTGGCTGCAGTGTTGAAAAAGATTGAAACAGTGTATTTCAACCCATTAGTGTGTCATGAAATGAATTTAGTTGATCATGCTCAACATGAAAAAAAGAAAAAGGAATAATTAAAAAAAAATCAAACAGCATCATACAGAGTAAAGATAAGTATTACTGTATGAGTCTTTGGCTTCATATTTACTTATAAATACACAGTACACACATGCATATGTGTGTATTGGGGGTATTGTGAACGGTATTTTTATTTTAGGTGAGGAATATTGGCCCTGAGCTAATGTCTATTGCCAATCCTCCTGTTTTTGCTTGAGGAAGATTGTCACTGAGTTAACATCTGTACCAATCTTCCTCTATTTTGTATGTGGGATGCTGCCACAGCATGACTTCATGAGCGGTGTATAGGTCTGTGCCCAGAATACAAACCAGCAAACCTCAAGCTACTGAATCAGAGTGCACAAACTTAACCACTACACCACTGGGCCAGCTTAAATGTTATTTTTTATTGTGAGTCACAGTCAATAAAGTTTGGAGGCCAGCCCTGTGGCGTAGTGGTTAAGTTTGGTGTGCTCTGCTTCAGCAGTCCAGGTTCGTGGGTTCAGATCTCAGGTGCAGACCTACATCACTCGTCAGCCATGCTATGGTGGTGACTCACATATAAAAAGTGGAGGAAGATTGGCACAGATGTTAAATCAGGGCTAATCTTCCTCAAGCAAAAAAAGAGGAAGATTGGCAAGAGATGTTAGCTCAGGGCTAGTCTTCCTCAGCAAAAAAAAGAAAAGAAAAAAAAGTTTGAAAGCCACCAATTAGAGTATATCAAGGGTGAAAACCAGGAGACCAGTTAGGAGGTGAATGGAGCAGTCAAGAGGGTACATATGTTGAGAAGTGGAAGATTCAACATGTCCTGGAGACAGACATTCAAAAGGAGTTGGTGATTGTATTTCGTGGGCAATGAAAGGGAGATGTCAAGGACAACTCAGGTTTCTAGCATCCATTAACTTGACAAATGAATCAATAGGTGAGTGAACAAATGACTAAATAAAGATGGCACGGTGAATCTAGCTAAGATTGTAGTTTTCTTCAAACTTAACTATTGGAAAAAAATCTATCCAGTTAAAACAGTAAGAACATATTTTTTTTCCTTAGTTTCTTCAGTCTCATCATGAGTTTCTTAGAGATAGGGCCCAAATCATCTTCAATTTTGTATCCCTAGATCCCACGACAGGACCTGCACATAGACATGCTCAGTAATTACGTGCTGAATGGGTTAAATGAATGGAGTAAAATAAAAATTAAAAAGTAGTCAGTCTTAGGGGAAAATGAAATGTCCCATAACTGTTAAAGTCAAGGAAGAGCAAATCAACTTGGGATAGATTTTTCTTGTAAGTTCCCACTTATGAATCAAAAGTCACACTTTATAAAACTAAAGGAAAAATATCTTTGATTATAACCATACTATAAAAGCACTCTTACTCCTTTTACTGCTGAGTACTAGTAAATCTTCAAAAGTCCTCTTCTACCAAGCTGCCATATCTCATTCTCACTCAGTGCTTACAGATTTACGGGAGACTCAAAGTTCTAAATTCATAGTCTAAACATTACTCAGATTATTCCCATCTACTTGGTAGAGGGGAGGTATAATCCTCAGTTTAAAAGAAAATAAATGAGTTGGAGAATATCCAAGAAATCCACAGCCACCTAGCAGCAGAGTCCATAGTAATCCATTCCTTGCCTTTTGGATTGTAGTCAGCCATGTGGCACTTTGATGACACTGCGCCTAACACTATTCTTTGTTGCTTCTGGTACATATGAGCTGTCTACTAAATTTCTACTCCCCCAAGTGCAGACATTGTGTCCTCTACTTTTACTATATTGTTCATGATGCTCAGCAGTCCTGAACACAGTAGACATTTAATATTTCTTGACTGGACTACCAGTAAGATGAAAATGGAGAGCTCCTGATTTAGAGGTTGTTAAATTAGACTCTGCTCCCTTCATCAAGCTATGTTGGTCTTGCATGCAAGTTTTATCTCCAGCCGTCCTAGTCTTCTATTACAAAAATAGCAATGGCCTCTTTCTAAAATGAAAAACATTTCCCAGTGTAAGTTATACTTGCAGCTGTGATGTTGAAATGTTCCTCAAGCAAAGATTTTCATCTGTGCTGCAGAGGGGGAAAGTGTAACTCCTAAGCTTAATTCTTTAAACAAATCCAGTAACTCTGTTCCTTTGGTCCCAGACAGCCCTCTTTGCTTGTTTGTTTGTTTTAATGTCCCATGCTGTCTCGCCCGAGTTCCTGGTAATAAATTGTCCAGTGTGTGTGATCACACTAAGACAGACTATTCTGGTGTAATGAGTATGATTTCTATTATCTCTTACAGCTAACACGCCATCCTACACAAAAAAGGGCAGTGAAAAAATGAACACAAGCAGAGAGGAAGCCCAGGGTTAAGAAGGAGCCTAAACAAACGCGGTCAGCCAGCAGAGCTCACTCCCCAGCGCTCTTGCCTGACTTGGTCAAAACAGACTGGAGGCAGATAGCACCTTTTATTCTGGTCAAAAATCCATCTTGATTTTTAAGTATTTTAGAAAAATGCAAATCGTTATGTCACATATCTGTCACTAAACGCTTGAGGTAGTAATTTTGAGAACAATATTGACTATTTTTAAGAGAATTTTAAATTTGACCAAATGTTTTACTATCAGTCTCTTAGCCTCTTCATAGCAGTTCTGAGAAATCTAAATATCATTGTTTCCATAGATTTATGAGAAAACAAGAGATGTATGCAACTTTGTCCGAGTCAGTCATTTGGAGGCTGCTTGATGATACAGTCCTGGTCCTCATAAGTCTGCCTCTCAAAGAGGGGGGAAATGTGTACGAAACCACAAAGAAAAGTGAACGAAGTGCTTCAGTAACAGGTCAAATAAAGCAGTGCAAGGATCAGCATTTAAGTCCAATTGGAAAGCCAGGGAGAGAATTTAACGATGGAAATAGCATTTGAACCTTGTCTTGAAGGATGTCAAGCCTTGTAGAAGGAGATGAGAGATGACCAGGTCTGTAGTACAAGCATAGTCCAAGCCACAAAGGTGTGTAAATGTATTCAGGGAACCGCATAAACCTGTGTGGCTGGAGCAGAGGGCTCACAGGGGATCAGTGAGTGAAGAGAAAGTTACATGAGTGAAATCCCAAAAAAAGCTATCAGTGAAAAGTAAAAGGGATTTTAAAGTTTGGAAACATTTTGAGTGCCTCAAAAAAAAGCTGCTGTGCCAGTTTTAGGGTTACAAATCTAATTTAGGATGAAGCTGACAAACAACAAATCAGAAAACATAACCTATCACTAAATTCTTAGATTTAAAAAATGCATTCATATACACGATCTATTCCAAAATTCATTCATAAAACTATGCTATCCAAATTCCTGGATATGACTCCCTCTTTTAACAAGAGTAACTTGCAAGATGAATTCTCATAAAATAAGGTCGGAAAGAAAAAGAGAGACTGACATTTAAGGTTTCATCCATCAGGCTGAGCGACAGTAAAAAGAGCTGCTTGGAGAGCCCTGGTCTAACTGTTTACGTTCACATCAGCAGAAACATGGTTACAAACAGACAACCTGAATTCTGCAGAGCGAAATCTGTTTTCAGAGAACCAACATATAACTTTGGCGGCTGACATTTAAGAACTAATCAAGTTTGGAGCCAAGTGAAAGAAATTGTCAGGAGGGCACTGGCTTAGTGTTTCTATTGTCATTAGCAAAAACATAAAGACTACAATTTGACCATTTAAATTTGGAATAGAAAAATCTGTTGTCAAAGAGGCTAATATATAATATTCAATAACTTTTGCAAGTCAACACGAAGTTCTCTTCTTTTCACAATGAAAGGGAAAGGAACATCCAAAAGTCTCCATCATGAAAGGCTCCTTTCAAACAGTGGCCCTTGCTGTGTCCTCTTGATTAAGGGCTCATAAATAAAAGGACACAACAGCTGCAACTTATGATTAACCATGGCATAGTATTTCAAACAGTGAATAACATTATAGTTATTGCAACCAACAAAACTCCTTATATTGGTTCAACACATGACCTTGGTTTTGTTTGGCCTGTAGGTGACCTGAATTGAAGAGAAATGTCTGGGTTGAAATTTAACTCAGTGTCTGAAAAGCTATGTCACATAGCTGGAAAGTCAGTAATATTGCAATTTCTGGAACCCCTGCTCCTCTCAATGTGATTGGATGATGTAAAGGTAAATCTGAGGAAGAGTCGTGAAAAATAAAGCTCATTGGTCAGTCTCAGACAGCCCTTGAATAATGTCCAAACATTTGCGAACAGTCTGAGTAAAGCACTCAGGTTGCTCTTAAACAACCAAGGTAACTTTACTGCCTGCCATGGACAAGTGCCCTCTAGATTAACGTGGTAAACAATTCTCCAGGCATTAATGACATACACTCTTTCTCTGCCCTTTCCTGAGGGCAGAACTCTTTTAAGGAGAACAGAAAAAGCCCTTACCTCTTGATTTACAGGTTAAGACCAAGGCAATCTGAGTTTTCTCTGAGTATGAGAATCTATTCCTGAGTAAGACCTAGGCTCTCAAAAGAGAGACCACTGAAGACAAGGAAGAAAGGCTCTTCCATTATCTCTTTCCCTAGAAAGTATGCTCTGAGAAGCTGCCAGTGTCCCTCCAGTCTTAGTTATTAGATGGGTTCAGGACCTGATTCTAAGAACTATTTTCCCCATGCCCAAAACAGATAAAAACTAAAGTAAGATCCTGATTTTTCTCATTTCAACTGGTAAGTAATCATATCACTTAGTACTTAGACAGTTTCTTATCAGAAGACTACAAATTATCTTTTATTTTTTGTTGTTAGTGTCATTGAGTAGATTCCGACTCCTAGTAACCTTGTGTACAGCAGAGCATAACCCTGCCCGGTCTTTTTTTTTTTTTTTTAAAAGATTTTATTTTTTCCTTTTTCTCCCCAAAGCCCCCTGGTACATAGTTGTGTATTCTTCGTTGTGGGTTCCTCTAGTTGTGGCATGTGGGACGCTGCCTCAGCGTGGTCTGACGAGCAGTGCCATGTCCGCGCCCAGGATTCGAACCGACGAAACACTGGGCCGCCTGCAGCGGAGCGCGCGAACTTAACCACTCGGCCACGGGGCCAGCCCCCCTGCCCGGTCTTTTTGTACCATCCTCTCACCTGCCAGTGCTATATCAGACAATGCTCCGCTACTATTCATAGGGTTTTCTTGGTCAATTCTTCTGGAAGTGGGTGATTGGGTCATTTTTCCTAGTCTGTCTTAGTCTGGAAGCTCTGCTGAAACCTGTCCACCACAGGTGACCTTGATGATATTTCAAATACTGGTGGCATACCTTTCAGCATCACAGCAACATGCAATTACCACAGACAGTGACACCAACAGACGGGTAGTGAGGGTCTCTGACCAGGAAACCAACGTGGGCCACAGCAATAAGAGCCCCAAATCCTAACCACTAGACCTCCAGGGTTGGTACCTTTTTTTGGATTGTCCTATTAAGTGGCCTGACCATGTAATGGTTTCAAACTCTGTTACACAGCAACTCAAGGTTCCATAAAGCAAATCTTATGGCCTCTATAAAACCATGATCAAGGCATAAATGATTAATTTTTGTCTGTTTATCTCTAGTTCACATCATAACACCATTTAAGATTTAAGCAATCACATCTGCACTCCCAACTCTGCCAACAAGCCCCTCACTGCCTCTAAAAATGAACATTTATCTAACACGCATATATTCTCTATTCTTTTTGTATTTACAAGATCCTTTTGAAAAGGAATATAGTTTTTTAAAAAGGCCTGTAGTGATATAGCATTAACTAAGAATATTTGGACAATTAATATTGAGAACTAAGGCCATACAAATTTCCCAGGAAAGAGGAATTCTCCTGAATCTTCCATTTCATTATTACTAATGAAATGTATAACATTAACCACATAAAGAACTTAAAATTCATCAGTCATTTTTTAAATCAATGGAATAAACTGCTAGCTTCTAGAGAGATTACGGATTATGATTTTGAACAGTACTGAACCAGAATAGATCCTAAACGGGCACTCACTAAACTGAGCCAGTTAACCACAAGGAGTAAAAACTAATTTTTTCAAAGTAGAGAGTTGAGATAAAATTATAATCTGAACTTGTCATCTTGGTATCCCCAGAGCACAGAGTGCCTTGTACATAGTAGGCATCAACAGTTACTGATTATGTGAATGAATGAGCTGAATAATGGAAGAAGAGCAGTTGCATAATAAAACTAAGACAAGCTGAGAAGGAACAAGGCCATCTAGGCCACTGAGGATAGCAGGAAAAGACATGTCTATTTGGTACTATTATTTACCTGTTTCCAGGTAAACTTTTCAAAGAAGAGTTTAAAATGTGAATCAGTGCAAACTAATGATATTTCAGCCTGGATATTCCAGCACAGAAAAGGTAACTGGGTCAGCCTAATTTAAATAGGGATATGTGTTTATTTCCTTTGAAGACAATGTAAAATAAAGGGATTGATTTCAAGATCAGCTTTCAAGGAAGACTACTAAACCCTTTCGTTAAACCACTCTGAGCAAGTTTTCTGATATCTAGTTAAAAAAAAAAAAAAAACGCAACTCTTAGTGGGAGAAGTAATTTTTAAATTAAAAATCACTCCACTTCTTGAGCAATCTAAACCTAGATTTAGGAATTTAAGGAAAGAGTTAGTTAGCTTTTTTTCTACAAGGAATAAATAGTAAGGGAAAGGCAGTTTGATCCTAACCATCTCTCTTTGCTGTTTAATACCTCAAGTGTTAAGATTTATGGTTTCTAATAAAACTTTATCAAATGGGTAGAAAAATGGATAAAATTTGTTTTTATTCATGGATCCATAATTGCCACTGAGGAAATCAATAATATTTTAGGTCGTATCTCAACTTTTGAGGCTAATGACAGGGAAGTAAACAAGTATTATGTAGCTTCATAGTCCTACAAAAAAAACAGCCCTTAACATCCCTTTCCCATAAAGAAGTCTATACCAGATGGACTAAGGAAATGATAGTGGTCACTCATTCATTCAAGCACTTACTGAATATCTCTGGAGATATAAGAATGAATAAAAGGTGGTTCCTAAACTCTGAAGGCTCACAGTCCAGGTACACATTCAAAGACATTACACATTCATCAACTGTATACTTAAGATATGTGCACTTTACTGTATATAAATTATACCACAATAAAAAAAATTAAAAGAAAGGATTAAGACAGATAAGGTAAGTTATACTATAGCATCAGAACTACCATCTTGGAAGTGGAGAAGAGGGAAAAGAAGGAATTCCTTACTCTGCTTAGGGAGTCCAGCTAAGCCTCACCAAAGAGCTAAGGAACATACAAGCTTCACCGAGCCAAGAAGGCTGGCAAAGAGTCCTAGCAGACGGCAAGTCAATGCAGAAAGACAAAGCTGAGGAACTGCAAGAAATTCAGTGCGGCCGAAGCTTCTGAACATGGAGCGGGATGCTGGGAGTTGAGGCTGCAGAGGTGGGCCAAGGAAATCTGACATACCAGGCTAATGAATTTGGATTTTATCTTGTAGAGGAGAAGTCTAGAGAGGTTTTTAAATAGGAGAGTGACTGCAGCAGATTTGTTTCTAGGTGAATAATTCATTCCATCTTTCCAGAGCAGATTAACATCACCCCTAAATTCAATTAGTTTTCACAAGCTCATTGCTGGAAAGAATGCCAGGGCGGGAGAAAAAAATTATTTTCCTGAAGTCATTAATTCATGAGTCACACTATCAATACAACAAGCAAAAGTAATACGTTGGCCAGTATGAAAGTACAGCCATGGCCAAACCTAATACCAACTGCTTCTGAACAATCATTCCAAAAAGAAAACCTCCCTCCAGTTCTCTTCTTTTTAACTTTGTAAGGTATTCACCATCCAAATCAGAGTCTAAGGAACTCAGAAGAAATATGAGAAAATAAGAAAACTGGCATCAAAAATCCTATGAAATATGTCTAAGACATAAGAAAAAAATGCGCAAAACAGTGTATAACATAGAAATGCATTTTTGTTAAGAAAATGAATAATGTAAATACGTTAATATGTGCACTGAAAAAATTTGAAAGACTATATACAAACCTGCTACCAGCAGTTAAGTCTAAGATTATGGTGGACATTTTCCCTCCACATTTCTTAAAGGTCCGAATTTTATGAGTGAGAATTACTTCTACAAAAAGAAAAACATGTGAAGGATCAACTTAATTTAAATAAAGTCTTTCAAGGGTGGCCTATAATCACAAGGTTGTGGGAAGCCAGATCAGCGAAGTAAGCACTTCCGTGTGAGATCCACCACTAACAAGCAGGTTCACCCCACTTCCCTGCGGTCAACAGAACACACCAAAGGGAGAGTTTTCAGATTAGCCAGCAATCCTCATCTATCTGCCTTCTATTCTTCTTCCCTAATTCACTCAAGAACATGGTGTAATTCCTTGCTAAGATCATTTTTCCCCCTGTGGACATTAAATTGATGATTTTAATGCTGATTAATTTACTGGCAGTCTGTACCAGCAGCAAATAACCTTCAGTTTTTGTCTTTGTGAGAAACAAATACTCATTTGGGGCCTGTGGAATTTCCTCCTCTTGGAGAAGCAACAAACCCAAACAGGGAATTCAAGAGATTCAAGATTTCTGCATGCATTCCACTTCCCCTTTACAGAAACTGAATTTTTAAGGCTAAGTTTAACCTGCTGGTAATAACCTGCCAGCAGCATCTTACTAGTTATCTTTCATTTTTCAAAGTACACTCTTTTTTTTTTTTTTAAGGAAGATTAGCCCTGAGCTAACATCTGCCGCCAATCCTCCTCTTTTTGCTGAGGAAGATTGGCCCCAAGCTAACATCTGTGGCCGTCTTTCTCTATTTTATAGGTGGGATGCCTGCCACAGCATGGCTTGATAAGCAGTGTGTAGGTCTATGCTCGGGATCCAAACTGGTGAACCCCGAGCCATCAAAGTGGAGCACACGAACTTAACCACTACACCATTAGGCCAGTTCCCAAAGTACACTCTTGTGCATTGTTTTGTTTGATTCTCACAACTCTGTGAGGTAGTTGGGGCTGGAAATTATATCTATCCTTTTTGTTCATGATTTTTACATTCATGTAAAGAGAAACTGGGTTTGGGAGAGGCAATAAATACAAAAGGAATTCATTTCCAGTGCATAAAATTTGGAGGAAAAAAAATAGTAAAAAGAAACCCCAGAACCAAACCAAACAAAAAATCATTCATAGTCTCACCACCAGACATAACATTATTACTACTTGGTTGTGCAGGTTTCCAATATTCCTTCTCTGTATTCTATTAAGCCCATTAAAAGATGAGAAAGTTTTCACATGTCTAATGAGAGTCAAAACCAGGGCCAAAACCCACGAACACTTTCCATCATACCGGGAAGTTCCTTCCTTCTTATTAAGCTGTCCCTCTTTCAAAATGCCCAAGCATTACAAAGAAGAAAGCTTCAGAAACACTGATTTTGATATGTTCATGTTTTATTTCCATGTACTAAGTAAACTTACCAAAGGTCTTAGGGAAGAAGCACCTCAAGTATAAAAGCAATTGTCAAACTCAGTGATCTCTAAAATTCTTTAACTCTGAAACTAGAATTCTAATCTCTGAAAGAAAAATCAGAGGACAGGGTCAAGAATCTGAGTCAAAAAGATATCAGATGTGAGCAAGTTAAGTGAGTCAAAATCCCATAAATAAGAAGTTAATCAAATTAGAATCAAAATCAGAAACTAGAATCAAAATCAAACCAGGATCAAAATCACAAGAGTCAATCAAGGAAAGGAAAGAAATACAAGTCCGGAAGGATGAGGCTGCACTGAGAAATACGTTTGTCAGAGACTGCTGGTTGATCACGAAACCTGTTTTCTCTTCTTCCTGGACACATAGCTACATCATATTTCTAGCTGTCCTTGCAGTTCAATATGGTCATCTAAGTCCTAGCCAATGGAATATGAGTGGGAATGATCTGAGACACTTCCAGGCTTGGCCCCTAAAAACTTCCCATTTGCAATCCTTCATGTTGTTTCTTCTTCCAGAGTGACCTTGGAAAGTCATTTGTTGAAAATGGTTGTGCCAAAAGATGGAAGGAATTTGTGCTTGGAAAAGAGCCTCCCACCAATCAAGAACATCTAATTCATGCTGATGTGAGCAAGAAAGAAATTTGTGTTTATTAAGCCTCTGAGATTTGGGGGTTTACGTATTTCAACAAATGCAACCAGTGTTACAGGCTCCTTGACAGGTGACAAATCAGTCAGGCCATGTGGGCAAGGGCAGACTCTGACATAGTCATAGATCAGCCTGTCTTCCTCAGTCTAGAGCCATGACTGCTGACTGACTAGACTTTGATAGGAAAATGCCAACAGCATGCAGAATTACTTTATGTCAGTGAACTCTTATTCTGAATTTCACATAGGTTAAGAAAACCAAACGACAGATGGAACCATACATGTGTTATAAGCAAATCATGAAAAGATTCAACAAAATCCAAATGTCTGCTCAAGTTTTA
The DNA here is from genome assembly GCF_037783145.1 of Equus przewalskii. Taxonomy (NCBI): domain Eukaryota; kingdom Metazoa; phylum Chordata; class Mammalia; order Perissodactyla; family Equidae; genus Equus; species Equus przewalskii. The sequence continues at coordinate 13,944,507 of NC_091855.1, read as the reverse complement.
AAAAGACTTTGATAGTGCAGAAAAACATAGTTAAAACAAATTAGAGCATATAGGTTTTCCAAATCAGAAATGCACAAGAGATGGAGGGAGGGTGTTATGAATTACATGTTTGCATCCTCCCAAAATTCATATGTCGAAACCCTAATCCTCAATGTGATGGTATTTGGAGATGGGGCCTTTGGGGAGTAATTAGGTCATGAGGGTGGAGCCCTCATGATGGGATTAGTGCCCTTATAAGAAGAGATACAAGAAAGTTTTCTTGTCTCTCTGCTCTCAGCCACGTGAGGATACAGTGAGAAGCTGGCTGTCTAAGACAGAGGGAAAGTAAAACTAGTATTTATTGAAAGTCTACCATATCCTAAAAGCTTTCACATGCATATTCTTAGGTAATCCTCACAACAAATCTATGCAGTAGTTATTACTATCTTCCTTTTTACAAAAGAGGAAACTGAGGATCTTAGCGATAAAGTAATCAGCCTAAAGTTACACATCTAGGAAGTGGTGAGGCCAGCATTAAGCCCTAGTATGTCTGACTGCAGAGCTCTTGTTCTTTTCACTATATCCGTGCTACCTTGATATTTGCACACATCTCAAGAGATCTGCAAAAGTTTCCCTGACCCCAATACACTTGTTGGATGGCCCCAAAGCTGACTGCCCATGTCTCACCTCTCTAGGTACAGTCACAGAGAGTCAATGACCCGTAAATCTTAAGAAACAAAGAGGCAAAAGCCTCAAAATTTTCCCTGGGAAGTGACCTCTTAGAACGTGCATGGGGAAGATACCTTAGAGCTCATCTCTGCTGTGGATGTTTCTTCCAGCTTCTGGCAGGTGGTGGGAAGATTAACATCTCTCTGGCTCACTTTTACGATATGAACACCCATGTGCACATGTGCACACACACACAATTTAACCATCTGCACTTCAAGCCACCTGACCCTCAAGTCAGGTCACCCGTCATTAGAAACTGGCCACATATCAAGAGGACATGTGAAAAAGAATAACCCAAATTAAATGGAATATTAAAACATTTGTAGAACTTATATATTCCCTGTTCAAGTAAATCCTGCTGCCCTCAACTCTGCAAACACATTTGCCTATAATATGTGAAAGCATTACATTCGAGATAAAGTTAAAACCAACATGCTGATCTGAACTAGTGGGCAACAGACTGAAATGCTTACAGCAGTCAAAATCGGAAAAAGTAAATCACAGACTTACCCAATATACTTCATAGCTGTTAATTTAGCTTTGGAAAAATCTCTCTTAAAGGGGAACTTCTAAATGGAAGCCACAAGATGGTCTGAGTAATGACAGAGGTTTGTAAGGGAGGCCGATATCCCTTGGGAGCACAGGGACCACACAATAGACATGCCGGCTTCTCAAGTACCTTTCACTTCACCCACTGTATCATCAGGGTAAAATACCTCATAATGCTCTAGGACTTAAAAATCTTAATCTATAATGCACACATAATTATATTCTTTAGGATGGCATTGGATCTAAATGAAAAAAAAATAAATGTACTGTTTAAAAGCCAATTGTACTTATTAGCCATATAAGATTGGAGGACAGGCTGCCCGACTTTTACTCAGAGTTTTTCCAGTGACTCACTGTGTAATTCTGAGGACACAGCCCTTTGATCTTTAGTTCCTTAGCCCATAACCAGAGAGTTTTAAATTGTGGGCCCCACCAATCCTTTTGGAGGCACCCTCTCCAGCTTCTTTTGCCCTCAGATGAAAGGATCTATAGACGTGGAAAATTTTTGTTTGGTGATTTCCTATATCCTCCTTTCTAGTATTTCAGCCGTTCTCCTTTTACATCTGAAGGACACTGCAGAGAAATCACTGCTGTGCACAATCGAAGCCACCGGCTTAAAATTTCACTGTTGGAGGGCAGGCTGAGAAGAAACAAGTCCGGCTTCAACACCACAAATATCTCCAATTACCAAATGTGGGCAGAAAGAATACAAAAAACAAGAAGAGATAGAAAGGCCCTTGGTATTCTTCAAAGCTTCCCCTTTTGGGATGAAAGTTCTTCTTTGAGGCTTCCAAGGCAGAAAGCCTGGGCTGCCTGCACACCTGGAGTGCATTAGTGGGCCCTGGACTGGAGGTGAAACAGGCTGAATTTCATCTAGTTGCTTCCCACAAGCCATTCTCATAAAAGCTCACAGTAATTGACCAGCTTAGGAACACGGCATGGTATTCACGGAGCGCTGAACCCTGGGATTACCTTCCAGAGTTGCTGGATAAATCCCACTGCTCATCTATGTAAACACACTTTCATCTTGATTACCTTTAGCTCAAGGAGAGTTTCATTTTGTTTGCTGTGGCAAAGGGTCAAAACCAAAAGCCACCCTCAAATCATTCTCGTACCTCTCGTGAGTAGCCTTTCAAAGAGCATCTAAATGTTCATGTAACTAACAAGGGAGTTTTCACATTAGGCATATGCTCATCTAAATACAAAACACCAATACCTCTTCTGTTTGCTTCCCTTTCCTCACCTGCCTCAAGGAAGTGATGCCGGCTTATCTTGCCAGTCCCCCATTTTAGTGCCCCCAACCTGTATGGAGAGGAAGTCTTGATGTAGTCACCAGGAAGGTTCCAACCCCGCTATGGCAGCCAGTGTGGCTGCTCCAGCTCAGAAAAATCCTTGGTCTTCCCACATTTCCCCACCTCTTCTGTACCTCTTCTGAGCACAGTGCTCGCCCAGCCACCATGAGTACTGTATTCTCTGGGTCTCCTCCCTAAGGTGTCTCTTCCCACCCCCATAGAGAAGCAGCAGCAGAGCATAAATCCACAGCCAGACATTCTGGTTTTGCATTCTGGCACTGCAATTCACTATCCGTATGACCTTGGAAAAGTTACTTAGCTTCTCTTTGCCACAATTTCCTTATTTGTAAAAAGAGGATAATGATGGTAGCTACCTCATACAGTTGTTGTAAGGATTAAATATATGATCTCAGAATAGTGTCTGAAATGTTGTAAAGCCCTCAATAGCATGATGACGATCATGATAATACTTCATTATCAAAGTAAATTACTTTCTTTAAAAAGAGTACTCCTCTAGCTGGCCCTCTCTAACAGTACAAGGCCCTCAACTATCAGTGGGCACTACTTTCAAACCACAACTAGCTAGGACAAATGGAGGTGTTTGTAAGCATGCTGTAGGGTAAACAAGTTGGGGCAAAATACTACACAAGGGCAAAATAAAGATGAATGAGATGGAGCTCTCAAAACACTCTGTGTTCCATCAAACTAAGTGCTCTACAGATGCAGGCTACAGTTCAGAATCTATCCAAAGTTGGGGTATTTTAGGGTAACAGGTAATGAAACTTCTTTCCTTGACAGTTAGGATGACTACTTGAGTTCAGCAACGCTCTGGCCTATACATGTTCTTCAGGACTGAGACACTGTTGGTGCCATAGACCAAGCTCTAGTCACAGAATGCCAGGTAGGAATAAAGGGCACAGTGTGGAGCACCCTCAACATACACACACATATATACTTTCTACCATTTGCGCAAGAACCAATCGTCATGAAGTAAGACCTGAACTGGCTGGAGTCCTAGCGTCTGTGGCTCTTTGTAAGCCATTTCTATCTTCAGCATGATGTTAGGTCTAACTCTCCTAGTGTTTGTGGCTCCTTGTAAGCCACGTGTATCTCCAGCATGATGTTAGGCCTAACTCTCCTATGGTGTGAAGGATGTATTGTCTGTTGACCCGTGTCACAGACTAGCATTCTAACACATGAGCTCTATGGCAGTATTACTCCCAACAGATAGAGTAATAATGTAGCATAGCATTTTCCAAGTTGTGCACTTCTCTAAATTAGGTTATTACTAGAGGTGTTCTTTGAAAAGAATATTCCACATGCCATATAAATAGTATCAATTTCTATGTATACCATGACATAAGAAACGTTGTGAAGCATTGTTCTAGACTAATATGAGAAACCTACTATTCAAAAAGTTCCAAACATTTACTGAGAATGTAATAAGTCATGTGATAGTATACCTTTAATATTCTGTAGTTCAATCTTCTATTTCTAGGTCAGAGATAAAATAAATACATTTGTCTCGGAGGATTGACCTGAGGGTAATAATAACTATAAGTGCTTTGAACTTTTTAGATAAATAAAAAAATGAATTTAAATATTTATTTTTAATTTGCTGCATGAAATGTGTCTTATCCCCAAGATAATTCTTACCAACAGGTTCTTGCCAAAAAAGAAAAAAGATAACAGAGCCTCATCCTAAAAACAAAGCCTGAAATTCAGGGATTATCTATGAAGAACATCTACTACATTCTAGTATAACAAGGAAATCACACACCAATAAACAGTAATTTAACTGTAAGAGGAACGCTAACTCATACTGGAAGCAGCTCCTTTATCTTCAAAGGAAAAATATTAATGAAGGAAGCAGGGGTTTTAGAGTACTTTGCAGGAAGGTGGCATTGATCTCACCTGCTTCTGTGTCAAAATGCCTACACAGGAATACACTCTCACAATTCTTCTACAACCAAATATTTGGAATTCTCTATGATTCAGACCAGAGCAACACTTTTATCTATACATCTCCTTCAAAGTGTTTCCTCTTTTAGCTTCTTCAACAAAACCAACTACTTTGCTCTAGTTCTGACCTCAAAGAATCCTGTCTTGAGTCTGCCTAAAAAGTGAGGCAATTTTTTTTCACAACCCAAACAACATCAGCTACCAGCCATACAAAACAGGGGCAATGAAATAGATGTGTTAGTGTCGGGGAATTTTCACTGTGCTTTCCTGAGAACTCCCTACTCTCTCGACCCTACGTTCTGCCAATTTCTAATATGCCAGTTATGAGCCAGAATGGGGAAGAAATCACAATCCTCCAAACGCAGCCTAAAAATTCCTTTCTTGCCTTAAAGGAATAAGAGAAAATCAAAACGTCTGACTTTCAAACTTTTAACAAAGGAGGATTTGCAATGAATGGGAGTGATCAGGCTCTGCGAGCCCAGTCACTTAGATGATCCCAGTCTTAATCCACCCTCCAATGCTAGCTCCTCATGTAGTTACAGTCAAGGAGCTAACTCCATTTCTTCACAAGACGGGAGAGTAGAGGCAGAGGGCACAATGACAGAAAAAAGAAAACATGCACAGCACATTGCAAAATGGAAAGTGGTATATAACTAATGAGAAAGCATACAGAACAACAGTCTTTCTCCTACAGCTTTAGAAAGAATATCTCAATTAACTGGACCAAGAAATAATTTTCTATAGAATTTTGATAAATGGGTCTAAAGGTTAAATACTAAAGGTTAAATACTTATCAATGAATTCATTCTAGGTCTTTGCTCTGCAAAGATTTATGGGTTTCGGTTTAGACTTGCTCAGCCTCAGGGAAGGGAAGGAGGGGGAGAAAGGAAGAAGACCTTGATTACTACAAAATGAAGAAGGCAGCACAGTCACCAGCTCATGTTAGAAAAAGGGCACTACGAGTGAAAGCAGTGCTGAGGTGACCAGGTATTCTCTCCCTACTTGGAAGAGCTGCCTCTTTTCAGGTAATGCCAAGGTTATTGGCACTGAGCTGTTAAAGATATCTGGGTAGGAAAATGTTTTTCAGAAAAGTAACTTTCTTTAAAGTATGTTCAGCACCTGGTCATCTGTTCATCTCAACAGTGGCTCAACGATCAATAGACAGGACAGGGTGAAAGGTTAGTCAAAGGTCAGAAGGTCTGAACTTCTTCGTGGAGGTTTAAATTCTTTTAAACCCTTGAAAGGCTTTCTTAAAGCAAACTTACTTATATATGTTGCCAAGAGTTTCAGCTGACTTCTTTTATAAGTTTAATTCTTTTTATTTCCATTTCTTCTCCCCGACCCCGACCCCTTCTCCCCCTTGTCTCTCTCTCTCTCTCTCGAAATCAATTTAGAGTTGCTTGAAGAAGCTCCAATGATAATGGCAAAATTAAAACAATTTTATATTTTTTCTCCTTTGAATGGACTTGAGCTCTATCCTAGTGAGGGAAAAGATAAGGACATATGATTGATTGCATATCTTTTAAGGAAAAGCCCACTGAGGAAATCTAGTTAAACTTGAAAAATGGATTTTGGTAGACAGGAATCAGTGAAGCAGATGTACTGGATCACTCTGGTACTGGCCAGCAGCAAGGATCATCCTAAAAAACCAAGAACAAAACCCCTAGGTGCCTGCATGTGCATGTGCGCACACACCACATACACAAGCAGAAGCAGCTGCTGGTGGTTGACTGCCTTTCTGGCACCCAGGAAAACGTGGTATTTTTAAAAGTTTCCAGGGGAAACATCACTGAGCATGTTTGTGTACAGAATTACATCCATTTGCTCTTGGGAGCAGATGTGGCAGTGTACACTCAGTGGCATTCTAGAGTTTGGAAAAACAACCTCTCACAGAAACAAGTCTTAATCCTCAATATTATCTTTCTTGGCTCATTCCGGTAGTCAAAGCCTGGGAAAAAAGCTCCTTAGCTCATTTTGTGACGTGCCTCATTTGTGGATGGCAAACTTGATGACAATATTATGAACAAATTGATTTAGAACAGATCTCTAGTATAAACCAGAACTCAGTCTTGGCATAGTGCAGTTGATTAATATGCCCTGGGCCCATGAAATACATACTCTTGCTGCTAACTGAAACAATCCAGAAGCCTCCTCTGGTGGTTACCTGGGTGATATTGTTCCATTACCCTACCCTCTTCTGGCACTGCTATAACTACTTCAAGGTTGGTTACCCTTTAATTCCCAGAATCAGGATATTCATGGGCCAAAGTTTACCTTTTTGTATTTAAAATGGGCATGCTCAGAAGTCTTCAATGTGAAATATTAATACTGCAAATTCATTCAATGTTCATCCTCTCTGGAGACCAAAGGTCTTTACTGATGGTATTTTGTTTTAGTTTTTAATGCTTATTCTACTCCTGAGTGACAGGCATTGTGATCCTCATTTTCCTCATAGGAAATCAACCAAGGATGATTGAGTTACCTGAGGTGAAGTCAGTGGTAAAGCTGAGAAATGAAATCTGAGTTCCCTGATTCACTATTTCAGCATAGGATTTTATCATCTTATTTTAGAAATTACAAAGGATTTGAGGGCTAACTCTTTGAGAAAAGCATATTGATTAAGAGCGCAGGTTTTGGAATTAATTGGACCTGTGTCTGAATTCCAGTTCCGCTATTTACTGTTGTGGATGTTGGAGAAGTGACTTGACCTTTACACCGCACTTTCCACCTACCTGTGCAAAGCCCCAGAAAAGTAGCTAAGTGTTTAGTGGTTTGTTTCCCAAGATGCATACCTGAGATAAAATCTGCCCCCGCCTCATCTCCTAGAGATGTTCTAAGGATTAGATGGACTGGCAAGTCAGCACACACTCTGAGAGCCCAGCTAGTAGGACACAGCGCTCAAATGGAGTTCCAGCTCAGCAGGAGGAGCCAGCCTATTAGAGCACATGCCTAGCGATTTTCTCATGATTGCAGTAACCAAGCTGCTCTATCAGTTACCATGACACAAGAGCAAGCAGAGGAAAAACAGACAACACTCCGATGACAGATACTGCAAATTCTTTGCAACTATTCTAAAAAGGAAATATGTAGCTGAGAAATCATGGAGCCATTATCTTAGAACTGTCAGATTTTACAGATGAGGAAGTGGAAGCATGAAGAGGTTCACTCAACAGAATTCATACAGTAAGAGATAGTAGAAAGATCTGAACCCAGGTCAGACTGATCCACACATTTTCTACTGACACTCTGAAGTTACTGGGAGATGATGATCCAAAGTGTAAATGTTAACTGAGAACTTATCTCAGGTACCTGGAATTTAAACAGACATCATAATTCCAGAACTTGAATGTGGCTTAGGAACCATGAAAAAGCCTGGTCCTACTGGTGAAACACTGGCATACGTAGTATCGTGCCCTAGCACTGATTGAGACAGAAAAGCATTAAAGAATGAGTCAGTAATTGCTCATCCTATACAAGCCAAAATAAGTGTTTCTTAATTATTTTCCATGTAAAGACTATCTCCTATCAACTATGCTTGTGAGGTATGGTGAGCTCATCCTCACCACAGGTGGGAGGGCCATGGACAAGTGTACCTCCCAAGTCTTTATAAGCCATGCCTACAATGAATAAAGTGGAAATAATCAGTCTGACGCATTTAGTACTTAAATTACCCCGCATGACTGGTGAAAATCAAATACTGTGCCTCTTTGGTATGTTTCATTTCTATTATAAACACGCCAGCTATCTTTAAGTTCAGCAAATGCACCTTGAATTCTTTCCCTCATCACTGACAGCAAAAGGATGGAAAAAGGAGTTTGAAGTTGCAAATTTCCATTGAGAAAAAAGAAAAAACAATGGGGAAGAAACAAATGAAATGACAAAATGTGGTATATCAGTATATACAAACATCATGTGTTTCAATTAGATTAATCGATTGCTTCATTTCATTTTTAGTTTAATCTTTCAAGGAAATCCTGATCACCAGGATTCAGAGTATAGCTGGAGAAAGGGAGAGAACATTCTGTTCCTTTCTCATGGGCAAATATTATTAATACACACACTAACTACTATTATTTGCAAGAAGCACTAAACTAAAAACTAAGATGTGGATTGTACCACTGAGTTCACCATCTATAGTGTTAAATTTTCTCGTGTAATGCAGGATTAATCAACATGATGTTTCAATTAACTCACTCAATTCATTGCAAGTTTAAATAGGTGAGTCAGAATAGACTTTTAGGTCTCATTGAGAAGGTAATATTTAAGCAAAGACTTGAAGGGAGTGACAGAGTTACTTGTGTGTATATCAGGGAGAAGAGCATTTTAGTCACTAACCTTGATCCAACCCAATGCTCCTGGTCTTCACCCCACTGGATAGAGTCTCACCACGTGCTCTTGGTTTTACTCCACCATTGTTCTGTATTCAATGTATCCTGTCCTATGCCCATATGCTTATTTTCAAATAGCTTTCATTAAAGGACTCAAAAAACTAAATCCAAGTTGCTCTTATCTTACCCTGAGTCACCGAGGTCCATCAAGATTATATCCTTGTCTTAGTCAAAATGATGTTTTTCTCTTTCCCACTGTTGTTATTCTTTGACTATCTTGGACTCTCAAACCTACCAGAAAGTATAACTTACCAGCACCTCCACCAAAGCCTAAACATGCAGAATAATAACTAGTATGTACAGAGTAAGAAGAGAGAGCAAAATACGTAAGGGTCATTAGGAAGATGGTGTGGGGGGGAGGAATTAATAGGCAGCTGCTAATCACATATAGTCAATGCTAAACTGAAAACAACGTGATGAAATAATCTAAGACTTGGGCTAGTCAGTGCCATAATTACAAAGATGCCCTGCAGAGTGGTTGAGGTTTCAGTGGCTAGAACTTTCCCCTTCATGGACCAATATGTGGCCACAGATGTCAATATAATGACCTATGTAGGCGTATTTTGTGTATTTTACCCATCTTAAGACTTCACTCTTTCAATGGTATGTATTCTTCCTTGAGTAAATATTTATCTATGCAGTCTAGTGGTTACAGTCCAAGGAAAGAAGCCAGGAAACATGGATACTACCCTATACCCTGCTACTGCTCTTCAGTATGACAATGAAATGCTCTTCATTTCTCCTCTAAGTTCCCTCCACTGAGGAACTGAGACGGTATACGCCCCTGGGCCAAGTCCTAGAGACCTTTACACAAAATCACTCATAGTCCATGTGATTCTTATCCCATAGAAGGTGCCTCAACCCTGGAATCTAAATCGATGAGTAATCACCCTGTTCTTGTCACCTCTGAGATCCTGATTAGGACTTCCTCTTCACATAAGGAAAATGTGCAGCCCAAAGGTTATCCCCGGGTTAGGTCTCACTGCACCTACTGACTGCTGTCTTGGAAAATAAAGTCTTGGTTCTAAGGTCAAGTTTCTCTCACAGACAGTAGGGCAAACAGCAATCAGCTCTTTACAAAGAATGCAGAGAACATAACTCTATCTTTAAGTCTGACCTAGGCTTTAATGGCAACAGATCAAACACAAAAATTTATTAACTACAAATGACTCGAGCCAGCCCTACTTGGCTTTATAAACAAGAAAAAAATATGCCTCAATGAGTTAGACACTGAGCTAAGTATATGAGAATTCTGCCATTGACTTGTTGTAGAACTTTTGGCAAGTCACAACTTCCCCAAGTTCAACTTCCTCATCTGTAAAAATTTTTTTAATGCTATTTTACTAACTGGGCTTTCACAAGCAATAAACTTAAAAATGCCTTTGAAAACTGCAAATGCCTAGAGCTGTATAATCAGTCACATCATCTTCAGAATAGAACAAAGGCCCAACTTGCTGCAATCCAGGTGTCCCTACACTCAATAATAAGAGACCTTGGAGATTTGGCTCAGAAATGAGTAAACAGACTACAATGCAGGAAGGGCAAGCTACTGGGGAGGGAGGCCAATGCAGGTTAATCATTCACAGGATTAAGTGTCTTATTTCTCTTTCATAACATAGGCTTGACTAGCTGGAAACATACCCAGCCAAGCACAAAAAGCCATCAGTGGTTAAAAGGAAATAATTGAATGGGAAAGGAACCATGGTTCAGGTCACACAATTTTAATTCTCCTCAGTTCTTCCTTTAAGGGTCTTTGTTCATGTAAAATTTGGGTGATATCAGTTCAACCTGTATACATAGAGATTTGATTATTTTTCTTACCTACACAACCCCTTGTGTATATTGTATGAATGAGCCCCCATAAGCTTATGGATTCTTGTGGAAGAGTTTGGCAAGGGTTTTCAATCCTGTTCTTAACTTCTTGCTATGTGACTTACACAAGTCTCTTAATCTAGCTAAGCTTCTTATTTTCCCAAGTTAGAAAACAGAAATTATGAATTGGGCCCTGGCTAACGAAGGGACAAGCCCATTAGCGCCCAGCTCTCCTTTCCTTAAGTAATAAGTTTGTATTTTGCAATGTGATCAGAGGTCAAATCAGTAAGGACAGGACAAATATACATGACATAGGTTAAGAATGTAATGACAAGAAAACATACAGGATCCACATCCTCCTCTCAACTGTTGACGAAGCATTTCCTTATCCCTTCTAAATGAGAACTGGACAATTTAAGGGAGAAGGGAAGGCTCAGAGTGAAACTGGGGGAGGTATTGTTCAATGGAAGACCAAACAAAGTGTAATGGAAAGAATATAAAAATTGGCTGGTGGATAGATAAATTTAAACAGTGGATATACAAATGATACAGAGGAATTAAGAGTTTTAAATATCTTCATCAGCCTAAAAAAAGAATATGAAATATGATGAATAAGGTGAAAGGCAAACACTGCCTAAAACACTGCATTTAATTTTTTCTTTAGAAAATAATAAAATTTTCTAGTGAAAAAGACTGTAGTCTTTAATCCTTTTCTCCAGAGAAGAGTCTACTGCAGAAATGTCTTATTTCCCTTTCATTCTGTCAGGCTCTAGAGCTAAAAAGAAGAGAAAATGAAGAAGGATCAAATAAGGTAGAACCTCTCCAAGAAAAAAAGAACCTCTTCTATAAATACATGAACTCACTCAGGCTGAGAAACTGTCCACCTGTTCACACAGAAAAGCAGTAGACTTCTGCTCCTTGCTGGGGTGTGGAGGAGGAGCTCAGACGAATGTTGACCTACAACTCTCCCTGCGCAGGCAGGGCTTGGGCTTTTTCGTGACTCCTGATGAAAATTCACTTTGTTCTACCCAAAGGCTAAAACCAAGACACAAAGCTTTGATTTTTGGAAACCTTGGTCTAAAATTCAGTGAATGCATTACTCTCTGCACATTTTTTTTCTTTCACATAGCCTTTCCAAAATGCAACTTGCTATTTACAATTGTGAAAAACAGACACAACCTAAAGGTCCAACATCTAGAAGAATGGTTATGGAAATTGTGTTACAATCATGAGATAAATTATTATGCTGTCATTAGATGTCTGTTTACAAAAAGGTTTTAACAAGAAAATGTTCCTGATAAACTATTAAGTGAAAAATACTATATAAAAACTGTACATAAAATATGAGCAAAACTATGTAAAAACCTTAAATTTATATAAAATAAGGCTAGAAGGAAATAAAACAAAATGTTATTAACACAGACATTTCAAGGTGGGGTTTTAAGTGATCCCTTTTTTATAACAGCTTTATTGAGTTATAATTCACAAACCATATCATTCACCCAACTGAAAAAATTTCAATTGCTTTTAATATGTTCAGCAAAATGTGCAACCATTACTACAATCAATTTTAGAGCATTTTTATCACTTCAAAAAGAAATCCTGTATCATTTAGCTATTACTCACAAGCCTCCCACCCCCATTCCTAAGCAATGACTAATCTAATTTCTGTCTCTATAGACTTCTCTGTCCTCGAACTTCATATGAATGGAATCATACAATGTGTGGTCTTTTGCGAATGGCCTCTTTCACTTAGCACAATGTTTTCAAGGTTCATCCATGTTGTAACATGTATCAGTACTTCATTTCTTTTTATTGCCAAATAATATTCCATTGTATGGACATGCCACATTTTGTTTATTCATTCATCCATAAATTGATAGATTTTTAAGTTGTTTCCACTTTTTGGATATTATGAATAAGGATGCTATGAACATTTGTGTACAACTTATTTTCACTTATCTTAGGCATACATCTAGGAGCACATAGATGATTTTTAAAACATTGCTGTGCTCCCAAATTTTCCACAAGGTACATATAACACTTTTAAAGAAAAATAGTAACAAAAAAGATATCCTCTTGATTTTAATTCTGCTGTATGCCAGTACTTCCCCTGCCCAATCTCTCATTCTCTCCTAAACCCAAGCCAGACGTTTTGTAGTTAATTAACTAAAATGTCTTTAATGAATGCTTGCTCTGAACTGGACCCTGTACTAGGCAAATTAGAGGATATGAGAGAAATAGGAAATGAGGTCGTGGCTTTCAAGAAAGGGATGCTGCTAAACTCTAGAGAGAATGCTTGGGAGGGAAAACCACCAACGTTAATGTAGGAAATAGAGAAATATAGTACATTCAAGTGGGGTGGGTTGCACCCTGCACTGGAGAGTGAACCACTCCATTGCTCAACATAAAATCAAAGAGTTCTCTCATCTGTCTATGCTCTACCCAAGAAGCCAGGACACTGAACTTCACAATCATTACAACCCTCTGTAAGAAAGGCATTTTCCTAATGAAGAACCTAAGGCAGGGAGATGGTTAAAAAGTTCTTTCTACCCAGCTAAGAATCCAGAGATTAGTACTATCTGTTATTTTCTGTGTGTATGCACACATACATAAAAACAAGACTTGTTGCCACTTAGAAAAGGCTGCGTTGGCAGGGCAGTGCAAGCAAGTGGAGAAATGGCATTGCTGTGAGGCCAACTAGGAGTCCTTCTAGGACCTCCAGGTCAAAATGTGCCCATCAGTTCAAAACACATCCATCAATTCAAAATGCACACATCATGACTAACTTGCAAGAACAACCTACCCTCACATGAATGTGTATTACTAACTGCTTCTCAGCCCACCTGGACCACAGGAGAATTCAAGCCATGAGGACTCAGCAATATCAACAGAGAGAGTTGTTTGTGATACAAGATATCACATTGAGGGAGGGGATTAACTTTTTAAATGTAATATGCTATTTAGAATATATTTAAAAGTTTTGAAGAATAATATAATGAACACCTATGTACTCAACTTAAGATATAAAACATTAAGGAGGTATATTTTAAAGAATAGATGAATGAAAAAAATCAACTTATGCAAAGTTAGTGACCAATAATAGAATAAGAACGTTATAACTATCAATAAGAGGCCTAAGAGTAGGGTAAAATGCTTTGGGAGCAGAAAAGCTGAATCAGGCATTAAATAAAAAAATGAAACCAGGGGCTGGGCCAGTGGCAGAGTGGTTAAATTTGCACGCTCTGCTTTGGTGGTTCGGTGTTTGCAGGTTCAGATCCTGGGCGTGAACCCATACACTGCCTGTCAAGCCACGCTGTGGCAGCATCCCACAGACAAAATAGAGGAAGATTGGCACAGATGTTAGCTCAGTGACAATCTTCCTCAAGAAAAAAGAAGAGGATTGGCAACAGATGTTAGCTCAGGGCCAATCTTCCTCATGAAAAAAAAAGAGAAAGAAAGAAACTAGGCTACTTTCAGATAATACAACTTGTCCCAAATATGACTCCGGCCTGGGTACTCCCTTCCCCTCCTATGCTGCAGCCTCCTCTGAAACCATGCTTCTCCCAGGGTCCCAGATGAATCATCTGTTAGAGGAATGAAGAAAACAGCCTCAGATTACAAAGAACAGAGACCAAAATTCACTGGGCTTCCTATGCATGCTGGAGTCTTCAGGGGACAGGGGCTATATAAGCTGCAGTTACAGTGATTAGGAAAACAACAACAGCTAGAATAATCCCCCCCTGAAAACTGGAATAGGAGAGTGCCAGGAGTGAAATGCTTTCGTGGAGGCATGCCCATGTCCTAGGACTGGAATAAAAGCAGGTTTTAAAGGGCAAGTCTAAAACGTCTTCGCTAAACATGACCTGCCTTGCTAAGCCTGGTTCTTGTCACGGCTATTATGCCCTCAATTTCATGAACATCGTGTTCACTTGGAAAGAAAAAAACTTGTTTTAGTAGTAATTGCACATCAATACGAGAGTCCTATTATTTCTATTAAGTTAATTAACCTATTTTTGAAAAGTATACAAAATAGGTCACTTAAGTGGGTGTGACCTTACCCAGTGAACTATGCTTTTAAACTGTCTCCAACTATTGAGATTTATAGGCGCCTTTATCAACATCCTAGTTTGGGAAGGCTTGCTGAGTGAAAGGCATGCAGCACCAGGCAAGAACAGCTTTGGTCCCTATCAATCAGCCTATTATAACCTAATGATATTTAGATGATGTGATTAGATTTTCAAATTGAATGCTGTTTAATCCAAATTCCAGAGGGTTTGAGTAAGCACGCCATATTTTTAAGGCTCGGGCAGTCTCAAAGAGAGAATTTGTATCAGAGGTCTATAAAAAATGTTCTTCCAAGATTGCTACGGAAGAAAATTGTTAACCATGGTATACATATATAGGCAAAAACTGCTTCTAAATTATCATCACCACCACCATCAAAAGCATGAATTGCCTTTGCAGAACTGAGTACCACGCTAGGGAATACACAAAAGTTTTGTCTTGTATTTTGGTCCTGATTAGATGACATAATATCCTAGAAGTCCATTTCTATTAAATTTAATAAAATTTCATTCACAAAATGATAATGTCCTTTTGAGCCTATTCCCATGTGAGTGTCTCTGGTTCCATGACCTTGTGGCCCATCCCAAGGAGTGATACTTGTGCTGTAACTAATAACATTTAGTGCCAAGATGATGAGAGACTTTTCCAAACTCTCACATTCTAACAAAACAGATTCCTCTATCAGAAAGGAGCAGATCATATGGAAGGACAGCAAGCCTCCCAAGCATGGTAACCTTAGGATTTGTGAGCTCCAACATTATACATATGTGGTCTCTCCCAAGTTGAGACCTCAAGTGGAAAACAGTGAATTGTGGTAAAGTTACAGGGCAGCAACTCAGTCTAATTCTTTTTTTTTTTTTTTTTTTAATGAGAAAGATTGGCCCTGAGCTAACATCTGTGCCAGTCTTCCTCTATTTTGTATGCGATGCGGCCAGAGCATGGCCTGACATGCGGTGCTAAGTCTGGCTCAGGATCCGAACCAGCAAACTCCAGCTGCCAAAGCGGAGTGCACAAACTTAACCACTATGCTACCAGGAAGGCCCCCTAGTGTAATTCATTCACCCCAGCTCGTGATCTAACAGGCACTCAAAAACTGTCTTAATAAATTAATGAACAAGTAAGCAGAAGCTGCCTCTTTAACACCTCCAGAAGAAAGTCTGGAGTCTTCTTAGTCTTTGAAGCCTAGTCTCTGTTCCTACTTTCATTTTTCCTCTAATACAGCTCTTCATGCATGCTTCACTCTAGGTAAAGGGAATCATTGGCCATTTCCCATTCACTCTATTTTTCCCTCCAACTTCATGCCTTTGCTTTCATTATTTGTTATGCAGAAAGGTTTCCTCAACTCCTTGTGTTCAAATTCTACCCACACTTTACTAGTTTAAATGTGACATCTTACACATACTTCAGAGGTTTATACCCTGGAGAAATGGATCTCAAGGGGTTCTGGACTCAAAGACAGAGGGTAGGGCTGAAGGAGGTACTGAACTGAACTGAGTTGAACTGAACTGAAATGGAAGATTAAGTAAAAGTCTACATCCCGGGAGAGACAACATTCCTGCCTCTAGCCTCTTTCCTTCCCTCAGCTCCCTAAACTCTGGCAATCAGTTGTTTAACTCTCAGAAAGAAAACTGCAAGATTTCTCCCTAGACAAAGAGCCAAGCTTTGGAGAAAAGACATACAGATGCAGATATTCAGAGGTCCACCCACAAAACAGTGGGATCTGTGCCAAAAACCTTCTAATGAAGACACCAATCAACAAAACTGTGCACACACCTGGAGCTACCAATGTGCAAGTGTATGTGTGTGCACTCACGCACTTCTTATTCTTCAGTACAGATTGCTTTTGACAGAAAGTCTCCAACGTGAAGACAAGAGCAAATCCTAACCCTCCAGTGTTACCTGTGTCATAAAAATAGCTTGTGTTTCCCAATGAAACAATTATAGTAAAGATTTTTAAAGAACACTTCTAGGGATATTACAGATATAAATGAAACAATTATAGTAAAGATTTTTAAAGAACACTTCTAGGGATATTACAGATATAATTTTCCATATTTAGCATCTTGTACTCTGATCAGATCTGGATGATTATCAATACAATGATGATAGGAACTTCTATGCACCTTTTATTAAGGTTAAATTAAAATGTAGTTTAGCAGACAAATAGTGAATTAAGAAATATAAATTTGGTACATTTATGCTAAGATTGTCTTCATCCTAGGTCCACTGTCACATGTAACCAAAGTCTAGCCTCCCCGGGGATGCCCCAGCTTCCAGAATTATCGTCCACCTTCTCTCTCTGTACTACTTCTCCTTCCCGCCATGGAAATCAAAACTCTTACTTCCTCAGAATTCTGTTCTCGGTGAGCTGGCATGGAGAAAGTGACTGGTTTGACTAATACACACTAAAGTATCACTAAGGTATTCAACTGCTAATTCATTTGTGTCTCCTTCTAAGGCAAGGGCTAAGGAAAAGAGGATGCTAGCTCCACCATGACAATGGAGTGACCTTAGGCAGATCAGTGAATTGCTTTCAAGTTATACGTCTTCATCTCTAAAGCATATGTGATAAAAATCTCTCTCTCATAAGGTTGCTTTCAAAATTAAATAAGACAATGCTTAAGGAGAGACTTCATAACTGCAAAGCTCTAAAGAGGGCAGGGAGTTTAAGTGAAACATCAGGACCCTAACAAATGAGTCTTCACGGTGAAATTTCAGGTGTCTGTGAAATCTTTGGGTAGATATAGGAGTTAAGGGAGCATTCTTGTTGGCTCTTCAATTCATACCAATAGAGAACTAGTCTACCTATCAAATCTTAATCTGGGTACTTTTAAAGGCCATTTCCATGCAACACTGAAACGGATTTGGAATTTGAGCAAGGAAGTATGGTCATTACTTCATCCATCCATCCATTCATTCATTCACTCATCCATCCATCTAATCAATCAACCAAGTCCTACCTCTGTGCCAACCGCTGAGCTGGACATTGAAATACAAAATCGAGCAACATATAATCCCTCAAGTAACCAAGTAGGAGGAGAAGGATATATACAAAGTAAGTGCCATGTAAGAAGTATGCACAGGGTATGATGGGATACAAGGAGGGAGTAATCAATTCTATTTGAGTCTCAAGAGCCTTCATGTTGGAACTGGGTTTTAAAAAATAAACAGGTGTTTGCCAATCAAAGAAGTGGATGGACAGAGTGTAGAGTGTTCAACAAATGGATATTTAGGAACCCACAAACTTTCAGTGTGGCTGGACATAAGTCACAAGAGGATTCAAAGCCAGAAATAAGGGAAAGATCATTAAGATCTGAATAATCAATACTATAGGGAGTTTAAATCTTGTCCTGTAGGACACAAGAGACCACTACCAATTTTTTTAAGTGAGAAAGTAACACTTTATGATTTGCATTTTGGGAAGGTTAATCTGGAAATGGTATGAGAGTAGATTACAATCAGGTAAGTCTAGTAGCAGGAAGACAATTGCAGTTGTCTAGTGACAGAAAAGCAAGAATCTAATTAAGGTAGTAACCAGGGGATGGAGAGAAGGGGCATAAAATATTAAGACTGTCTAATGCACAGACTTTGAGGGTAAGGGGTAAGCGTTATCTGGCTTGAGAAATGTGTGATTCCATTCACAGAGACAGAAAATTCAGGAATAACACACTAGGTTTTGTACATGTTGAACTAGAAATTATTTTAGACCATCCAGATAGAGAATTTACTTGGATTTAAGGGTCTAGAACTCAGAAAAAAGGTCTAAGGCCGAAAAAAGATTTGAGAATCATTAGCAGATTGGGACTAATTGTAATTATGAATTCAGCACAGTTTTCTAACACTTTTCACTACTACTTTACTTAGCCTATGCCACCAGAAACGTATTCTCAGAGTATTCACTTAAAATCAAAAACACTTTGAAGATGCAACTTGATTTATAGCTAAAAATATATTATTTAATTGAAGAATTGGTACAGATAAAATAACTCCTTCTGAAAGTAATGCAATGGATTTTATTATACTCTGGGTCTAATTAAAAGAGAAAACCCACTAAATATGGCAAATGATTGTTAAATGAAGACTAGCAGAATGATATAAAAAAAGTTTACTCCAAAGGCTTACTCTTCTGAACTGTATAAATAATAATATTTTCAACTCATTGGTTATAACACCTTTTATCCTCAGACTATAAGAACTTTCTACTTTCTCTCATTAGTTTTAACAACATGCCTGTTGGGTAGGCAAATGGACTAGGACTTTTATCTTCACGGTATAGCTGGAGAAACTAAAACATAAAGAGTATAGAAATAACGTGCCTGTGGTCTCCCAGGAGGTCATTAAAGTGAAGCTGGAAACAGAATACAGATATCCAGACTCCTAGTTTTCACTCTGTCCTCTACACCATCATCATCATCAATCACCTTTAGGATGCTACCACTGGGTACCTTGAGCTATATTCATGGCAATGTGCCAGGCCACCTCTTATAGAATCTTCTCTAAGCTCTTTCAGCTATTTCTGTTATGAACCATGTTTGCGAAATTAAGTGGATTATTACATAGCATGCAAAACTACAAAAAAATTTTAGAAACTACTTGCAACCTCAAGTATAAAACCAATGCAAAAGATAATATATCTTGGTAAAGAGAGTGGTTTTTCATCATTACTTAACAAAAAAGTTTAATGATGCTAGCAAGAATGCAGAGAAACTGGGTCTCTCATTGTTGGTGTGAATGTAAATGGTACCATCATCTGTAAAGGAGTTTGGCTGTTTCTTTTTTTTACTAATTAAAATTTTTATTTTGGGATAATTGTAGTTAAAAAAAAAAGTTTAATGAGGGAGACAAGATGATACAGAGAGCTGGCATGAGACCTGGAGCCCTACACCACCAGGTGACTGGCACAAATCTAGTGCAGGCTTGGTCTGACATGAAGTTACTTTGATATAATAGTGCTTTGTTGGCCAGTGTGAAATAACTGGCCTGTTTCATGCCAGTTCTCACAAGACAAGTATCTACATCATGAAATAAATAGTTCTTCCGACCCTACTAGGACTCTGCCCAAGAGAAAAATATCTAGACGAATAAAGTCTGAATTTCAGCCTACCCACCCCTCTCTCCACCAGAAAAGTGACCCCTTCCTCACTGCTCCATCCAAATCAATAACCTCTGGATGGTCATTGTCTACATCTGGCAAAGCCTGTATGCCACTGTGCAGACTTAGTTTCCTTCTGAGATGAACCACAGAGGTTTCCAGGTTTAGACACAACGTTAACTGGAGCAAAGTTCCCAATGCATTACTAATGGGACAAAAGAATAAATTTCATTTTAAAGTGATTTTCAAATCTCCCAACAGAAACACATCTGAAAGTACTTAAGAAACACATTATATCCCTAGTGGTTGAAAGAAAAAAGAAAAAAACAACTCTGTCTTGCTCCATAAAGGTTATTGAAAATACTATGCGATTAATACTATTTACATGGCATTGAGCTAAACTCAAAAGGTAACACTTAACCACTCTCTGTTTACCAAGTTAATCTACCAGATTTGTTTACTTTGTCTGATTTACTAAGACAAATACGTTGAGTGTCTGAAATGTTTTATCTGGCCCTGGGAAAGGAAAACTAAAGCAGTGTTGTGCTTTTATTAATAGATAAGTGCAAACAGGCCCTATCCTATCAAATGAACAGCTAGGACCTTTGGCCACTGTTTACTGAAAATAAAATTAGCCTTGGCTGGCAGGTACTTATCAGATCTGAGAATAATTAACTACCCACATCTGGTACATGTTACTGAAAATGCTAGTGGGAGCCATTAACTTTGTTAAGGGTTATTTTTCCTGAACAGCTAACATCCCCCTAACATACCATTGGAATGTACTCTTTCTTCCCAAACATATTCATAGCAGCACCAAAAGCAGTTGCACAAGCTGTCTTCCCACTTTAACCCAACAGAAAAACAGTTTTAGAAATCCAAAAGAAATTATCAAGACATGGTTGGTTCCCACCAGACTACACAGTGCAAGCATTGGGAGCTTTGCAAACAAACAGGGGTCATTTTAAGTTAATCAATAATAACACTTTGCACTTTAAGTTGTTTTGTTTTTTTCCCTCAAAGGACTTCAAGGAACATTACCAATGAGGAATAAAAAAAGTATAGTTTTCACAATTCAAAAGGAGAGCCTGGGAACCAACATCCCCCATTACTAGTCAGTTGAAAAGGCAGTGATCAAATTCAGGTACATTGTGCCTAGTTCATTTGTTTTCTATCCTAACAATTTCTTTACCAAGTAATGGTTTCCAGAATTTTATTAAAGGAAAGGAAATGCTCTAAGGCATTCATATAAATAAGCAATGCAAAATAAATCATTTATATTTATGTCACGGAGGCTAAGAGACAGGAAACTCAAGGGCTCTGCAATTAGCTTGCTGTGAAATTCTAAACAAGTCAAATGACTTGTTTAGTCAAGTGACCTCTCATCTCTCTGCTCTATAAAACTGGGATTACCAACCTACATCACAAAGCTGTGGGGAGGAATAAACTTCCCACAGCACCAGGAAAATGCTTGTAAATAGAGAGATAAGAAATTCCAAATCTCCAAAACACTTCTTCTCAAGGAAAATAGCAGGACTATACTAATAATAAATTACACCACTTTACTCAGCACCATTTGTCAAGGTATTTTCCCAACAATTTTTTGTAGACAAATATCATTGCCCCTCCCAATGTGACAAAAGAAGTTGCATTCTAGTGATTAAGACCTTGGGTGGTTTGAAGCTCAGCAGCTGCTCCCTATTTCCAAGGAGACTACAAATTGGATTCTCTTAACAATGAATAGATGGTCTACTGTACAAACATACCTTACTAAAATATGCTGGGTGGACAGACATCAGACGCCTTAGTAGATGACGACCTGTACTAAGAAACAGAGACGTCTAAGAATATGGAGCCAGTAAATAAGGCTTGGGAAACAATGTGATAAGGTTGATAAGTAAATAAGGTTGGAATAATACGTGAGGAGGAAATACAATACAAAGGAGCGAAGAGAGGCCAGAGAAAAGCAGAAGAAATAGAAAAAGCAACAAGTATTTCCTGGAGTGGGTAGTATGGTCAGGTGAAGACTTGAAGCCAAGTCAGCGGGGATGACAGGCATGAGCCGGAGGAACATCAAGTGACTAAGAGAGACAGGCGGAGGGTCTTCCACGTCAGATATATCAAGGCAAGTAGAATTATTTGGTTGAAATCAGAGAAAATGTTGATCTGGTTTGGGTCCAATGAGGTTGAAGAGAACCAGAGAGAGGAATGGATTTGTAATTCCATGCGTGCAGTCATGAGGCATCTGGACCACAATACTAAAAAATTATTAGTGTAAAACTGGCAAAATTAGAAAATATTAAGTCCCAAATCTTCCAACTCCAATAATAAATTTGCTTATATGAATGCCATCTGTAGTATCCCTCTGATCATTCAATCATTCTGCTAGAATACTAGTTGTGGTTTGACTACAGGAGCACAGCTTTCCTAGGATTATTCAGATTTGCACAATTCAGAAACCACTTGCAGTCTCAAAGAGGGAGACAGTTCAAACTAACTTCATACCATCAAACAAGAACGTACATTTCTCTGAAGTGTCAAACCCCATAATCACCACCTATATAATACATTAAATGCACTCTTCTGCCTTCGTTTTTCTTTCACAAAGCACTGGCTTATAAAAAGAAAATTTCTGTACATTTTCTAGTACATTAAATCTCTTATTATTATAAGAACTTTAAAAAATGCCTTGGCTGAGAGTTTTAAAAATAATTATTTTGCCTGGTATAGAATCTTCCTCTCGAAATTTTTAAAAGGCTTCCAAGATAAACATATATTTGTTTTAAAAGAATTCAGTATTTAATTTAAAATATCCCTAGATTTACATTTTGAGGAAAATTTCTATGGTTTTGGAATGAAAAAATTATGCCTGGAAAGTTAGCTAAAGCCTACCTAAGACAATTTTTTTTTTTAAAAAAAAGGAACATATGTGCTATTTCAACTTACCCACTAAGCAAGAGAATTCAGTATTCTAAAATTGGCTGCTATGAAAATAAAACAGTTTCCCTGAATTGAGAGGTTACTTAATTGTACCTAGATGTTTGAATTATTTCAATCTTGCTTTGTATTACATCTTTCTTTCAAAATTTATGTTAATAGTCATAGCCTGGAAATGGAACCTACAAAATAGGGCTTCTTAACTTTAGCACTGTCAACATTTCAGGCTGGGTAATTCTTTGTTGTGAGGATTCTGTGCACTGTAAGATGTTTAGCAGCATCTCTGGTTTCTACCCAGTAGCACCTCTCCAACCTCCCTCCACAGTTCTGATAACCAAAAATGTCTCCAGACTTGGCCAAATTTCCTCTGGAGGCAAGATCACTCCCAGCCGAAAACCACTGCTATAAAGGGATGGCAAGCATCACAGTTTCATTTAGAGAAGGAGCATGGTATTCCAGGGACACAACAAAGGGTGGAGAAAAAGAGGACGGGCTTTAGAGTTAGGTAGATTTGGGTCAAAATTAGGACTCAATCACTTGTTAGCTGAGTAGCTTAGTGAACATTAACTTAATTAAGCCTAGACTTTCTCATTAACAAAATGTGAATAATAACATCCTGGTAGACATCTGTCTTTGCCGTCCATCATCTCTTTTGTGGGGAAGGGGTTAAGAAGCGCTCTCTTACTTTAGGGGAAACAGCTCTTCCACTCTCAGTCTACCTCTGTTCCAGGGTTGAGCATGTGAACCAGACTTAACCAAGGAAATAAGTGCATCCCTCAGGCCTTAATGGTTCAGGAATGGGCATGTGACCCAGGCTGGGCCAATTATACACAATTCTGAGGCTTTTGCTGGAGCAAACAGGAAAGATTCATTCCCGTTCTGTTAAAGTTGCTAAGCTAGTATCATATAAGCCTGAAGTTTATGAGTGGGAAAAGCCAACCTAGTGAAAAACAGATTCAAGAGACGTAGAGAAAACAAGCCCTGATGAAATGATGTCTAATACCTGAAGCCACATCTACCTCTTAGATTTTTCAGTTATGTTCGCTAATGAATTTCCTTTCATTTTAACTTAAGTCAGTGTGAGTTGGGTTTTATCACTTGGAATCAAGAGTCCTGTCCAATAAATTATCTATTAACAGCTGTGGAGAAGACCAAGTAAAATAATGAACCCAACAGGCCTATAAAGAGCTGCCTTCCCCTGATTCCCAATTTATAGAAATCAAAACAAACACCTACATAAGAGCTCAAAACACAATACAGTGAAAAAGCAGACAAAAGAACCCATGACTTAGCTTGCGCTCTTTTCAATAAACTGTTAGACACTCTAAGAGAGCTTAAATTCACGGAGCCAAAAATTTCTGTGCTTTAAGTTACCTACAATCAGGTCAATGAATAGCACACGCAAATTTGAGTTTGTTTTCTTTGTTACCATCATTTTTAGGTGGCCAACAGTAAGGGTTTGCTTTGAGTATAAAGGTTCCATAACATGATTTTATTTTATTGCCAAAAGGCTGAAAGAAGGGATTTATAGAGTTAGTGAGCTAAATCAAAATAGCAGGGCTGGGGCTCAGGTAAATCGAGTGAGGCACCTGCCTCAGATGCACAATTTTAAAGCCTGCCAAAACCTCAGTAATCAAGATAAGTAATGTTTTAATACAATATTTTAAAAATCAAAATTATTGCCAAAAATTCATTATGAAGAAAATGTAATTTTAAATAAAGACAAAATCAGTATCACTGGTTTCGCGTTTCGCCTCAGGCTCCAATACGGCTAGGCATGGCATTGCAAAATAGAATAAAAGTTCTAAGCTGTAATAAGCAGAGATGAATCTAGTGTTCACAAACGACATCAAGGACCCAAATGCACATGAGAGGCAGCCTGGCTCAGCACTCTGAATTGAAAGTTAAGGAACTCAAGCTCAAGCTCCAGCTCTCCAGTACTAAGGTGTGTAAGGAGCAAATTATTTGGCCTTTTTGATCGTTAGTTTTTTCATACATAAACTGAAAGGGCTATACCAGATGATTACTGAGATCTTTCTTAACTCTAAATTTCTATGATTACATTCTAAATTTGATTTCCTTTGATGCCTAAAAACAAATGAACACCAAATATGCTGTATTTCTGGTTCGGCCTTTGTGTTATCTAAGAACTTATGAAATGACAAGTTTTAACCATTCAAATCTACCAGTGAAAATAACCACATTGAGGGTGATTTTTTGTTTGCTTAATACGAGTGCTCTCACATGTTTCAAATGCCATTCAATTATAAGATCCTACAATGAGGAGGTCGGCAGCTTTCTGTTGTGGGTATAGGGTAGCAGGGTTGATCTGTCTCCAAAAGCTGAAATAATTCACACGGCCACCCAGTGACAAGTCCACTGAAGCATAAAGTAATCGAGTTAATAAGTGACTGCTTATAATTCCCAACAATTTCCAGAAACAGGAAAATGAAAATCTAAAATTGACAATGACGAAAAGAAGGTGACAAGCATCTGGAATAAGAGTAAGAAAAAAAAGATAATCCATTAACTCTTTAAAAATAGCATATTAAGTTAAAAGTGCTCAAAGTAGCAAGGGTTTAGAAAGCATTGGCATTAGAATATAAAAATGGAATATGAAAAACTAAAACATCTGTGCTCAGGTCCATGCATATAAAATTTTTTTTAGAATTTTTTGCAGAATCCTAAGAAATAAAGAATTCTCTGTGCCTGAGAGATAAAGGGACTCAGTAGCTTTTTTCTTCTTTCTTCAGTGAGGAAGACTGGCCCTGAGCTAACATCTGTTGCCAATCGTCCTCTTTTTGCTTAAGGAAGATTGTCACTGAGCTATAACATCTGTGCCAACCTTCCTCTACATTGTACGTAGGACACTGCCACAGTATGGCTTAATGGGCAGTGTGTAGGTCCACACCCAGGATCTGAACCCGCAAACCCTGGGCCACTGAAGCAGAGCATGCGAACTTAACCACTACACCACCGAGCAGATCCCCCCAATAGCTTTTTTTTTTTTTTTTTTTAAGATTTTATTATTTCCTTTTTCTCCCCAAAGCCCCCTGGTACATAGTTGTATATTCTTCGTTGTGGGTTCTTCCAGTTGTGGCATGTGGGACACTGCCTCAGCGTGGTCTGATGAGCAGTGCCATGTCCGCGCCCAGGATTCGAACCAACAAAACACTGGGCCGCCTGCAGCGGAGCGCACGAACTTAACCACTCGGCCACGGGGCCAGCCCCCCCCAATAGCTTTTTAAAAAGACTTTGTAAATAAAAACAAGGGCTATTCTTTTTTTAAAATCAACATTATTTTTTAACTTATTATTATTCAAAATTTCAAACATAGACAAGATATACAGGATAGTATAATAATCCCCCATATACCCATTAACAGTGTCGATAATTACCAACTCACGGCCAATGTTATTGCATCTGTACTCCTAGAAATTTCCCCCAATTTGAATAAAGGTCTATTTATTTATTTATTTATTTATTTTGCTAAGGAAGATTTTCCCTGAGCTAACATCTGCCACCAACCTTCCTTTCTGTATGTGAGTGGCCACCACAGCAAGGCCACCAACAGACAAGTGGTATAGGTCTGCACCTGGCAACCAAACCCAGGCTGCCAAAGTAGAGTGCGCTGAACTTAACTACCTGGCCCCTGGGGCTGGCCCAAGGGCTATTCATATTAAGCCAAAAAATAAACAAATCTTTTGGGGCTTTAATTTCCTTGTTTGTAAAATGCAGGCAATTATACTTACCTCCTTACCTACGAATGAAGTTATGAAAAATAACCAAAACCTTCAAGCCTCTTGTAACACTTACTGTGGTACTTGAACATAAGAAACAACAAAATAGAAAATGGAATCAACTTTTGTTTAAATAAGTCTTTCTCTTAAGCACCTCAAAGTGCTTTGGGAGAATTTATCCTTCATTCTCTCAGTACTTCTGTGAGGCAAATGAAACTATTATCATTCATCTGTAGCAGATACAGAAATAAAAGAAAAAGGAAATGATTCAAGCTAGATCAAATGAAGAATCAACAGTAGGGGCAAAAATAAATCCATATTTTTTTGACTCCCCATGTTCTGTCATTATGATATGCCACTTCTATCTTTATGACAACATATATGGATAAAAGTTATTGTTTTCTCTAAATGAAATGGACTTATAACACTCTGGAGTTTGTACATTTAAAAGAGCAGTGCTATGTAAAATGTAGGCATTCAAACACTGACTGACTTTTAAGCTCACCTTGTAGATTCCTACAAGAACACAATCTTCACTCGGTTGTTCAGCCTACCTAGAGAAGACAGTGAGAAGGACAGAAATTAACTGCACCTGGGGTTCACTGGGATTGAACAACTGCAGCTTGCCATTTCACAGGTTTGAA
Organism: Equus przewalskii; assembly: GCF_037783145.1. Taxonomy (NCBI): domain Eukaryota; kingdom Metazoa; phylum Chordata; class Mammalia; order Perissodactyla; family Equidae; genus Equus; species Equus przewalskii. The sequence goes on along the minus strand of NC_091855.1, from coordinate 13,917,315 downwards.
ATCTAAAATATTTACTTAGCAGATGCAAAACTTACTTCAGTCTTACACTGGAGAATTATACCTTTTGGGCCCAGTCCATAGCGCCACAGGCATGGATGATGCAACTTCCAACTCAGCTACAGAGTATTTTTATAGCACTTACCAAGTCATTATAACTTTATATATCTAAGACATTTTCCTTCCGATTCATACAATGGTTCCTGTTCATTGCATTTAGTCAATACAGGTTTGGATAGGGTGGAGGAGGGGAAAAAAAAAAGGCCGTGGGAAGGGTGTGGTGAGAACAGTCTGCATGAGCTAGGTTTCTCTAAATGTTGCCTATTATTCATTTCACGGGATACATCAGCGCAAAGGCTCTTTCTCTTTCCATGGTCTGAAGAATAGCCGGCTGCGGCCTGAGCAACGTCTTCCGGGATCATTATAGGAGAGATCGCAACTACCTAAACATACAAATGGATAGTTTAAGAGTTTATATAGGAACGGGATTCTTCTCCAGTTATTTATCCCCAACTTTGAACATAGTATTAGAGGCTATGATCTACCCAACACCTAGTTCCCTAAGGCTTTTTGACAAACTAAATATAAATAAACAAACAAACCAACCAACAAATAAGTTTAAATTATATTTTTAAACAAAATAGTTTGTTATTGCTGTTATTGTTTTGATTCAGGATGTAGAGCTCATTTGGATTGCTGCTTCTAAAATAAAGCAGAAAACAGAACTAGGATACAGTAGAAAGGATAGTGAACTGGCAGTTAAGCAACCTAGATTCGCATCTTATATCTGCACTAACCAGCTCAGTTGGGCAAGGCTGATATGCTTGAGGACAGCAGTTTTCTCATCTAACAGGTGAAATACATGGTTCAAGCGATTCCTAAGATTATTTTTAGTTCTAAAATTCTTAGACTACTTAATTCCAGAACTTTTATTCTATTACTTCTATGTAGTGTTCTCATTTTTCATAATGCCATCCCTTTCATATAACATGCTTAAAAACGTTAACCATCTCTCTATTGATTAGCTTATAGGAAAAGTTTAAATTTGAGGCAGAAAAAAAGAAGCACTCATACCAAATGAGCTTTTAATAGTGCTCTTTTATAGGTATAGGTTAAAAAAATAAGAAGATTTTCTAGTTCTTCTCCAAATCCTGCCTAATAAGTCAGGCCATTTTCTGAGACAGTTTTTAAAAGGATAACATATAGCTATCTGGCAAAGTACCTGGCACATAATAGATGCTAGATAAATATTTACATACCTAACTCTTCCCCCTGGATCCCCACCTTCCCAGCACCACCACCTCCACTACCCAAAGTAAGTCTTTTATAAACTGCAAAACCCTCTTCAAATCAGAGATGCTATGGAACCAAACTGACAGCTCAATTCAGAAGAGGAGTTTATACAGACCTTTGCGTAAAAACATTCAAAAGCTTCCCAGAAAAACAAAGTATCAAAATTTCTGTTTTCAAACTGTCAAGAATAGCCTTGGGTTTATTATTAATAAAAGAAAATTTGTAAACAAATGGAAATCATCATAATTCATTGTAGTTCGAACATATTTTATATTTTCCTAAATACTTCATGAGTAAATATCACTCACTATGCAATGACCCCATTATAGTGAAATTAAATATGAATAAACATAGAGCTTATAATAAAAAAGAAAACCTAAGCCTTCTGAATAAACTGCACACACAACATGCCAAACTAAGACCCAAACCGAGCAAGAAACGCTGTCGTGAGTTTCACAAATGCCAAGAGAAACAGTCTCTCTAAAGTGCTTTCTTGACTTAGAAAAGGGATCCACCTAACAACTGATAACTAGATAAAGGGGAGACCAGTCTTCCCCCACAAAGAGGCATAAAAAAACTAGGAAAAACAATGTAATAGAAAATATTCTCAAATTTTAAAACGTGGAATATAAAAGCCTTTCTCTGTGGAGATGAACTCTTTCCATTCTCCAAGGGCTCTCTCAACATCACCAACCTCAAACACTTGGCTCACAAAAATCTGTGATGACGCAAGAAATTGCCTGGAAATAAACAAATAAACAAAAAAAGCATTCTCTCTCCCTGGAACCAGAGCTGCCCCAACACAGCAGGCAAGCAGCCAGCATGTCAGGGCTTCATTTTAAAGTCTGTTTAATTGTTCCATTCCAATTCAACAGTCCAAGCCCCTCTTCTAAGAAGACGAAAAAATAAAAAAGGATCTTCCAAGATATTATCTAGTTCTTACTTAACTAGCCCTATTGAAGAAACTCTAAGTGCTAATTAGCCACATAAACTGGGCAGATGAACTCCAAGTCTTTGTGTGTTACTAGTCAAACTTAGAAGGGTCTCTTTCTGCTGGGAGGGCCTAGCCAATCTGAAACTCACACTTGCAAACTGCACCCTAGATTCTCAATTGCATTCTAATCACTGCCATGAATTTTTCTACCTTTCAAACTATCTTTAAAAGGAGAAAGCAGTTGCTGCAACTACCTTATCATATTCTAGTTGGATTTTTGCAAACATTTATTGACTTGGCTGACATTATAGGGGTTGTAAGAACAGGAAGAAGATAAGTCAGATTTCTTTTAGCCTTTTGGTATTTTTTCCTGCTTCTTTTCTTGCCAAAAATCAACTGGCTTCCCAGTGAAGCACAAATAATAAAGTAAAACAAATAAAAACAAAAATCCCACAGCTATTTACCAGTATAAGGAAATTAAAATAATACCGTACCATGATACCAATGCAGTTCCCTTTGCATCAGTTCCTTTTTATATAATATGTCCTATGAAACTTATAATTCTAGGGGCTTGTATATATCTTCCCCCCTCAAATTCAATAAGCTACCCATTGATGTGATTTACAATCTATACAAGGAATTTTGTTAGGCAAATGTTTGTGAAGGATGGGAGTGGGAGGAAGAATAGATAATGGTAATTCTGAGATTGATTCTCTTTCCAAACTCTCAATTTATGATGAAACATGGGTCTTTCAGTTAAAGACTCCCCTGTTTTGCTACTGGCCATTTCTATAACCACCATTGAAAACTTAAAAGAAGCTCTTTTGCTTCTGACCAAGACAGAGAAGCAGGGACCAGATTTACCCTACCACCTAAAATGACCCCCCAAAATTTTAAGACAAAACATACAGCTTCTTTTTCAAGACACTGAACATCAGGCAATGAAGGCCAGTGATCCATTAGAGATGGGAAACAAACAAGGAGAGCTCTGTGATTGTCCCAACTTACTGGGTAATCTATCCAAATTTTCAGGCTCTGGTGCATGGAGAGGAAACCCACATGGAGTCTGGCAGACTCCCTGAGTTGAGGAGATGGAGCTGAGGATCTGCGAAGAACCAGATAGCTAGAGTTCACAAGAGAGGTCTATGGAGAGTCCCCATCAAATAGTCAGCAGAGTAGTGTTAGTGCATGCATGTGAGGAAACTAGTTGAGAGTAGAGAAAGGAATGATCTGAGAGGAGTAGAGGGAAGAGTGCCTGGCACTCACAAAGGGCCAAAAATAATGTCTATTCCCACCAACCAGACTGGAAAACTTCATAATTCATGGAGCACTGGGTAGAGTACTCAGAAGGCTCTTGTCTTGATAATGGAGAATAATCAGCTTTAAACTAAATGGTTCTGGTCCTGCTGAAACAAATCTTAAAAGCAAGACCCAAAAGGATCAAACTGTTTCCAACTAATTTAACTTCATCCCAAAACAAACCTCAAGGTTTACAGGAATACAAAAATATACAGCACCCACTAACTCACAAAACTGGCACCCAATGAAAGATAATCAGACATGCAAAGAAGCAGAAAAGTACGATTCATAATGTGGAGAAAAATCAACCATTGAAATGGACTCAGAACTGAAACACATGCTAGAATGAGCAAACAAGGACATTAAAATTTATTATAACTATAGTCCATATGTTTGAGAAGTTAAGATACTACAAAGACCCAAAATCAAGCTTCTAGAGATAAAATCTATGATGTATGAGATGACAAATACACTGGATGAGATTAATGGTAGATTACGCATTGCAGAACTTGAAGACATAACAACAGACACTAGTAACAACAAATCATAGACAACAACAATTAGTAAGCTTGAAGATATAGCAATGGAAACTATCCAAAATGAAACAGAGAGAAAAAAAAATCAACAAAAATAAAAAGAGCATCAGGGAGCTGTGGGACAACTTCAGGTGGCTTAATATATGTGTAATAAGAGGCCCCAGGAAGAGCAGGTCAAGAGAGAAGAAAAAACATTGAAAAAATAGTGGCCAAGGTTTTCCTAAACTTGAGGAAAATTACTAACCCACATATCAAAAAAGCTCCACAAACCCCAAGCATAAAAAACATAAAGAAAATTACACAAAGGTACATCATAATTAAATTGCTCAAAACCAAGAAAAAAGAAAAACTCAAAAGGAACAAGAAAAAAAAAGACATATAAAGAGAAACAAAGATAAGGATGAGGACAGTTTCGACTTGTAAACAATGAAGGTGAAAATACAGTGGAGTAACAACTTTAAAAAACTAAAAGAAAAAAACTTCCAACCTAGAATTGTATTCCCAGCAAAACTATCTTTCAAAAACAAAGGCAAAATAAAGACCTCTCCAGACATACAAAAAAGCTGAACTAATTCATCAGCAGCTGACCTACACTAAAAGAAATGATAAAGTAAGTCCTTCAGGCAGAGGGAAAATAACATCAGATGGAAATCTGGATCATACAAAGGAATGAAGAACACTGGAAATAGTAACTACTGGGTAAAAACATAAGATATTTTACTTATTATTTAAATATGTTTTAATGATAACTGCTTAAACAAAACTGTATTGTAGGATTTGTAACTTATGTATAACTTATGTGTAAGTAAAATGTATGACAACTACTGTAAGGCTACTGTAAGGTTCTTATATCATATGTGAAGTGGCATAATATCACTTAAAGATAAACTGTGATAAATTAAAGATGTATACCATAAATCCTAAAGAAATCACAAAAATGACTAAACAAAGAGTTATAGCTAATAAGACAACAAAGGAGGTAAAATAGAATCATAAAATTATTTAATCCAAAAGAAGACAGGATACAAGCTTAATGTACAAGGTCAAATGCTTCCTTACATACCAGCAATGAATAATTGAAATTTGAAGTTAAAAACACAACACCATTTACACCAGCACCAAAAAAATAAAAATACTTAGGTATAAACCTAACAAAATATGTGCAACATCTGTATGAGGAACTACAAAACACTGATGAAAGAATCAAAGAAGATATAATAAATGGAGAAAATTTCCATGTTCATAGATAGGAAGACTCAATATTGTCAAGATGTTAGTTCTTCCCAACTGGATCTATAGATTCAATGCAATCCCAATCAAAATCCCAACAAGTTACTGTATACAGATATGGACACACTGATTCTAAAGTTTATATGGAAAGGCAAAAGACCCACAACAACCAACATAATATTGAAGAAGAAAAAGTTGGAGGACTGAAACTACCCAACTTCAAGACTTACTATAAAGCTACAGTAATCTAGACAATGTGGTATCAGAGAAAGAACAGATAACTAGATCAATGGAACAAAATAGAGAGCCAAGAAGTACTCACAGAAATACAGTTAACTGAATTTTGACAAAGGCCCAAAGTCAATTCAATGCAGAAGGACAGTCTTTTCCATAAATAGTGCTGGAACAACCGGTCATGCACATGAAAAAAAAATTAATCTAGACAGTGACCTTACACCCTTCAGAAAAAATTAGCTCAAAAGGGATGATAAAACTAAATATAAAACTCAAAACTATAAAACTTCTAGAAGATAACTAGCAGAAAATCTAGGTAAAGAAAACCTTGGGATGGCAATGACTTTTGCATACACCACCAAAAGCACTATCCATGAAAGAAAAAATTGTTAAGTTGGACTTCATTAAAATTAAAAACTTCTGCTCCGCAAAACACACTGTTAAGAGAATAAAAAGATAAGCCATAGACTGGGAGAAAATCTTTGCAAAACACATATCTGATAAAGGACTTGTATCCAAAACATAAAAGAGATTCTTAAAACTCAACAATAAGAAAATAAACAATCCAATTTAAAAAATGGGTAAAAGATCTGAACAGACACCTCACCAAAGAAGATATACAGATGACAAGTATATGAAAAGATGCTCAACCTCACATGTCATTAGGGAATTGCAAATTAAAACAATAAGATACCACTACACACTTTCCTAATGTGTTGTAAGTCTCTCTCCGTAATAGTCAGTTGTTTAAAATGTAAAGAACTACTTCTTCATTCATCACTAAATAAAAATATTAATGAAAATCAAATGTATGTAAATCAGTGGACTAGTCACTTGAAGGAAGTACAATTGGACAATACAGGGATAGATGTCAGATTACAAGGGACAAGTAATACTGATGATAACGAAGTGTAGTGACAGGTGTACTTTACTTTGCTACAGTGTAAAAAGGCTCAGAGAATGACTAAAAGAAAGGCAAATTTTAGGTTGATGGAGAGTTCTTAGCCAGAAAGTTTTAAAAAATGGCAAGGTTAATACATCAGAATTTCAAGCAAAATACAGAAGAAGCTAAACACAAGTTCTTAAAGTTAAATTCTTTTTAGTCTTCTCATTTATGAAACTTCAATAAAGCAGACCTCAACGGGAGGACATGAGATTAGGGAAGAGCTAATTTTAAACAGTGAATTCCAGGATAAGTTTACTCATAGTATGTCTTGTGTATGAAAATTATGGAAACACATAGTTCCAGTATCATCTAATTGAACTATTTCTCCTGAGTTTATAGACTTCAGTTGATTGTTCTAACATTTATCAACTTTGGCACTCTCCCATCAAGGGCCAAGAATCTCTGGCTGTTATGCCTCAAGTGGAATAAGAGTCCTGGAGAAATTCTTTTGCTACCACAACTATTTCAGTGCAGTTCTAAGTGGTGAGTCTCAATGCTTGCCAAATTCCTCTGGTTTGATCCTATCTGGATAAACCCAAAACATAGCAAAATAGCACCTTCTACTTCCTGGCCATACTTGATTGGCCAATATCCTTTCAAAATCAAGCCTGCTTTTATGTTTAAGAAACTGCTGGCCTAAGGCTCTTAATCTAATATATGACATTAGGTACAAAAAGGCACAGGAACGTTCATTCCATTCTCCATCACTTCTACACTCTCTTTCACTTCCAACCTGACGGAAAAAGTGATCAAAAAAACCCTGAGTGTTTACAGCTTTTATGTACCTAACCATAGTTACGGATCAAATTATATGAGCTTGAAAGTTCCTTGGGAATCAAGGTTTCCATAAGGAGGACCCACTATGTGCTAAGCTCATAGTGCCTCTTTCTAGTTGCACTTAACTTCTGTCTAAAATGTAAGTCAAAGCTCTTTCTTCTGAGTCCTCTCTTTATTAGAGAGGCAAAATTCTTTCTGTCTAGTTTCTAAAGGTCCTTCCACCCACTTCAAGCTTAAACACATTCCAGTCAGCCAATGACATTTCTGCACTCAGAGAGGCCCTTAACTGAAATTCCCCCTGAATCACCTTTTATGACGCTTCCAAACTTTCTTTTGTTGCTTCTGGCCTTTGCTAATTCAATCTCAGCTTTTATTTCCTAACTCATTCCTTTCCCCCATACCACGAGGTTCAACAATGTAGTTCTGCTTCCTTTCAACAGGACAAACTTAGGCCCCTTTATGTTGAACATAAGATAACTTCCACCGACACTCCAAACAGGTACATATAATTTTACATAGAAGCCATTCAACACACAGTTCAATGAGTTTCAAAATAACACTAAATATCTCAAACTTTCAAAAATATGAATATAACATTCTATATAAATTACATTCTAGATTTATATCCTAGTGTTTAGCTAAATGAAAAGCAGGGGCCAAACCCAAGGACACTCCAGATGTCTTCTTTGGGTGAGTTTAACTTGCACAAAAAGTTTTTGGACAAGATAGACTGCAGCTCAATACAGATGAAAGTCATAAAGAAAAGGGGAATGCATGAATCACAGCCATGGTATAAATAACTTTCAGAAATTCATTTCCAGAAAACTCACTCCATTCATACTTTAATCCTGAGTTTAAGAGAATCCTATTGAATGGGAGGCTCAGAATAGTCAATTATAAAATACCTATTTTAAATTATTATTTACGTATATAACATTTCCCTATGATCAGTAATTTTTATAATAATTTATTGAACATAATATGTATAACAGGCTCTTTATATAACAGATTATATAATTCAATACTCACAATAACCCTCAAGTATTATTGTTATTATTCCCATATTACAGAGAAAGAAACAGAGTCCCCAAAAGCTTTAGTTACTTGCCCAATTCACCCCACCAGTAGGTGGCAGAAAAAGATATTCAAACCTAAATCTGTCTGGCTCCAAAACCTGTCCCCTTTCCAGTAGGGTGCATCCCCTTTCTGTTAAAGCAGTTATTACTCTTCTAGTGCTTTGGAAAATTCCTGACACATGGAGCCTAGGGTAGTATAGTGGAAAAACACTTGTGAGCATAGGCTCTGGCAGGTATGTGACTTTGGCCTAATCACGTTCCTTTAGTAGGCTGTCTTTTTCTCATCTATAAAATGAAGAGTTTGGGGAGATAACATCTCAGGGTCCTTCAAGCACTAATATTTTATCATACTATGATTCTATGAATTATAGACAATGCAAAAAACATGGACTAAGGGAAAGGATGAGTGACAAAAGGGTTAATTGGGCATTAGAAACAATATAGCCAAACAAATTCATGAGAAAGTGTGGGTTGGCATTGCCAGGTACAGGGCAAGAGAGTCGATGGAATTTCCAGAAAGAGTGGTGGAAAAGAACAACCCATTGTATATAAGAAAGCTCTACTCATCAACAAAAGACAATTATCCAGGACAGAAGACAGTGACTGGGTAGGGTTTCTGTTTTGCTTTGCTTTCAATATTCGGGCCAGTAAAGTCAGCCTGTGCACCGAATGATTTAAAACCTTCATAATACATGCCTTCTCCTTATATTCAGCCAAGAGTCTTCAAGCAGATTTCCTGATTCTTCCTGGGTTTTGTAAAATGATGAGAACCAAGTGCCTCTATGCTTAGCTGCCATCACTAAGAGCCAATATGAGATATATGCAGACAAGCTCCGTGGGAAAATATCACAAGCCAGAGGAATGGACACCAAAACGAGCTCTCTACCAGCTGGGGCTAGACAGACAGCGAATGGCCAAGAGTTCTCTAGGCCTTGGGAGACCTAATGGTTTAGGATGCACTATCAGAGATGAGAAGGGGTCAAATTTCTAGGCTTGTGAGAGAGTACACAGGCTCGGGTTATCCATCTTAAGCTCTCTCAGTAGATAAATATGTTTTATGAGGAAAAACGAAAAGAAAAAAAGAGAAGATGAACAGCCTGGCAAAAGAACCTAAGACAAACCAAATCTTCCACAGGATATTCGCAGACAAAAAGGTTGAGGAATGCGGTGGGGGGGGATAAAAACTCCCCAAAGAGGAAGGGAGGGGAAAAAAATTAAAGCCATTAGTTCTGACATTTGCCAAGGAAGGAGAGTGAGAACACTGTTCAAACTGCCTATAAACCAGGTAAAAGTGACTTGGTTCTGACAGAGTCTACACACCCTAACAACATCCTACCACCAAGGTCACCACCCCTGTGCCTCCAACTGAAGACTGCAGCTGCTTTTTAAAGCCCCAGAAAGTAACAGGCAGAATATAGTGACAGCTGGAAGGAAGGGAATTAGGCAAGGACTTGGCATAAATAGAGGTATAGCCAAAAGGCAAAATATGAAGGGAGAGAGACAATTTTCCTGTGTGGTTTATGTGTGTGGAACGGGGAGAGCTCAAAATAAGAGCTAGCCGAAGTTCTGGCCTTGATTGCCTGAAGGATTTGGCAGGCTCAGCCTTTCTCATGGCAGGCGGGCCAGGAAATGAAGCTTTCAGCTGGCTGCTTCAATGTTTGCCTCACTGTCACCATTTTCATGTTTGGCCTCTGGCTCGTTTGCATTTTCTTTTTCTTTAGGGATTAGCACGTAAGTGTGCACAAAATCCATTTTGTTTATTCAAGCCTGTGTCATTTCCTCCCACACTGTATTTGTCAACTAGGGACTTCAAGAACATGAATTCTGACACAGGACAAAACAAACTATAGAATTCGATGATCTGCACAGGGCCTGAGAGACCATCTGATCCAGCCTCATTTTACAGATGGGGAAACTAACAGTAGCTAAGAGAAGTCAGGCGATCTGCTGAAATCACACTGATATTTAGGGTAGCAAGTCAGGACAAGTATCCGGCTCTCCCATTCCCATCCAGCCAGTGCCCTGTCCACAAAAATCAGTGTGCCTTCAGGACTCCATCTCAGACAACACATTACTCTCTACCCACCAAACCCTTTTCAGTGAGGATTTGACAAGAATTGTGCTACATTCTCTCGTTCTCTCTCTCTCTCTCTGCTTTCTGATCAAAAATTCACATATAAGTTTGGTAAGTACTTATCCAAAATGTTAGGTCTCAAGAAAAAGAAAGAAACTTGGAAACTTATGTAACTAATAGCACTCAGAAGAAAGACTCAACCTAAAACCAAGCAGAATGCATGTCATTAAAAGCTAGTTTCATAAATTTAGATTTTGGCTTTCACTTATCATATATAATTATCACTATTATTAAATTATGAGGATAATGCTGCTATCCAAATAAACTGTGGCCTCAGTTTATCCTGCCATGTTGATTTACAAAGCAGCAGGTTAATTTCAAGCCTTGGAAACACCTTTCAAACTTGCTTATTTTAAAAAGTAGTATTTCTAGTTCAAGGAACAAACTTAAAAATCAGAAAAGAATATTTTCACTTGAAAGTAAATTTTTAAAAACTGTAAGAAAGAATGAAATGTTACTTATGACAGAACTGAACCTGTGTTACAAAAACTATTTTATGATTTTTCCCTTTTTGCCAATGGAATTAATTTCTGATATTGAGATAAAAATCACATTCTCAGAAGTAGGTGAGCTTTAGAGGCTTAGAAGATTCTGACTCTGAAAGGAGTTCGTGAGTGTGGAGGGGAGGTGGATGTCCATCAGTTTGCATGTAAGTTCATAACAAAGCAATCTATCTTGTTTTCTCAAATTGCAGTTGGTTCTACTAAAAAATTTTTTTTCAGTACTACGAAAACCACGGTACGTGACATTTAAAAATAAAAACTTCACCTCTCTTTGCCACATCTACTTTGAGAATGAAGACCATTTTCAACAGACTGTCAACAATCCAGGAAATGTCAACATCACTCTGAAGGGAAGCACAGTTATTGAGATGGACCCCAGAGGAACCCTGCGGAGGGACTTCAGTCACATCAACATAGACCTCGGTCTCCTTGGAAAGAAAAAGACGAGGCTACAGGTTGACAATGGTGGGGAAATAGAGAAGACTGGCTGCGGTTCGCAGTAGCTGGAGTCCGGTACAGAACATGACCAAGGATGTTACTCTGCTTCTATTACAAGATAAAGTCCAGGTATGCTCACTTCCCATCAACGTTGTTACTCAGGAGAATAGGTCTCTCACTGAAATCCAGAATTTCCTGGGTGAAAAACCATCTGCAGGGTATCTCAAGCCCAGAAAGATGAGTTAACGCTTGGAGGGAACAACACCGTGTTAAAGTGAGCTGCTGTGTTTCAGCAAGCCACGACAGTTAACACAATGTCAAAAATTGGGGATGGCATCTATGTCTTTGAAAAAGGAACAGTTCTGCAGGCAGATGAATAAGATCTAAAAGTTGCACAGCTATGGAAACAAGATTCTGGATGATTCCTGAGACCCATTTGTGATATTTTTAAGAGATAATAAACACTGTCTATCAATCTGGGGGGGGAGATGGGACATTTCACTAACTAGTTAAATTAGCTAACTTGCTTTCCTTCTATACATTTTCACTTAACAGATATTCTTGAAGTGCTTACCCTGTACCAAACACAATTCAATTCTGGGAATAAGGAGATTAAAGACACAACTTCTGATATAAAGGCACTCAGAGTTAATTGGGCGAAACCAAAATGTGAACGGAATGACCCAGAGTCGTACGTCCAGTGATAATAGACACTTTGGAAGCACACAGGAGGGGGACTAGGCCAGCCTGGGAAGGTCCAGGAAGGCTACCTGAAGAAAGTGACACCTGAAGTCAAAGATAAACAAGAATTAGCCTGGTTTAAAAAAAAAGAAGGCAACAAGTCTCTCTTCTATTATTCTTTATGATTTCTTATCTAACATACTTGTTTCACGTGAGAATTTGATCTATTCCATAAACCTTTTGAAGGAAAAATGACATCGTTATCATTGCTACATCAAAATAAGATTAGTTAACAAAGAGTATTAGAACACATTAAATATCGAAAGACGAAGACTTGAAACAAATCCAACACTAGCGTTAATGCAACACCCAAACAGGAAAGAACATGGCAACTCTGCAGAGTTCAAGGAGCTTTGTCTACCCATGTTTCTACAGAGCACTACCTGAAGACAAGGCATTTTGCTAGGTGTTGTAGTAGATGCAATAATGAATAAAGCTGGGCTCTCTCATCAGGGAATTTATCAGCTCACCTTACCTGCATGTTCCTTCCAGGGAAAGAGAGAAAGGTCTGGAGTGGCAGTTCTCAAACTTTTTGGTCTTGGGACTCATTTATACTCTTAAAAATTATTGAGGACTCACAGAGGTTTTATTTATGAGGCATAGGTTTACCATATTAAGAATTAAAACTGATGAATTTTTAAAGCATTTATTTGTTAATTCATTTAAAAGTAACACTAATAGGGGCCGGCCCGGTAGCGTGATGGTTAAGTGCGCACGTTCTGCTTCAGTGGCCGGGGGTTTGGATCTTGGGTGCAGACATGGCACCACTTGGCAAGCCATGCTATGGTAGGCATCCCACATATAAAGTAGAGGAAGATGGACATGGATGTTAGCTCAGGGCCAGTCTTCCTCAGTAAAAAGAGGAGGATTTGCAGCAGATGTTAGCTCAGGGCTAATCTTCCTCAAAAAAAAAAAAAAAAGTAACACTAATAAACCCATAACGTCTTAACATAAATAAGACATTTTTATGAAAAATAACTATATTTTCTAAAACAAAAAACCTTAGTGAGAAGAGTAGCATTGTTTTACACTCTTGTAAATCTCTTTACTGTCTGGCTTAACAGATGACAGCTGGACTCTGACATCTGGTTCTTCATTCAAGGTGTTACAGTATCATTCTTCACATGTCCTATAGAAAACTCCACTGTACACTCATGAGAAAATAAGAATAAGAAAGGCAAAGAATGTCTTAATATTATGATGAAAATAGTTTGACCTCACAGACCCCTTGAAAGGATCTCTGGGGACCCCAAGGAATCTTAGACCACATGGTGAAAACCACTGGCTGATAGCAAAAAAAGTAGTGTTCAAAACTGGGTAAATTAAGAGTATGAATTCAAGCTTACTTTACTTGAGGTTTTAACTTAGGGAAATCTTGCAGTAACAGAGTTCCTTACCTAGCTCACTAATTCTAGGCGTGGACTTGTTTCTTGTAACTGAGACACCCAGGTTGCATGAATGGGTCTACTCTCTCTCTGGCATTGTGAAGATTACCTCCTCAAAGGGCTTAGGCTGGGTAGGTCTTGGCACAATGACAAGGGTGATCACATGCCTGCTTTGCCTGGGACAGTCCCAGTTTCTTCCTATTGTCCCAGAGTAGTTCTTAGTAGAGCCCCTTCACTCTCAAAAGTATCCATTTTGGATAAATTATATGGTCACCATGACAATGCCTCACATAAGCAGTGCTGGCATTCCACTTCTTCCCAACGTGTGGACAGGTCTAAAGAAGCCACGCTGGGTTTGGTTTCTACAGTAATATTCCTCCAACCTCTTCTCTTAAAAGACAATTGTGGGAGAAAATTCCTCCTGATCTCTTGGTTTCTGTGTCTTCTTTTGCTTTCTTAAACTGTTGACAGCAATCATTCCTGACAGTTCTATGTGACAGCAAGTGCTGCTTGTTTTCTTGCTATGTACCTAGTTCAGAGTTTGAACTACAGGATGTCACTTTGCCCAATGGCTTCAAATTGGTTGGAATATAACCTATAGATGGAGGGCTACAAATTAACCAGACTGGGTTAACCACTAGCCTAATAAAATCCTAGACAAAACCTAGCACATAGATTCACCCCATCACCAAAAATTGAGGCAACTCAGTAAGACAAGAGACTTCTTTGAAAAAGTATTAAATCTACTGGGCCAAACCCTGTAAGCATGGCATGGGGTATGAAGAGGACTGGAAAAGAAGTGCTATAAATTCTGATTAGTGAACCTCGGAACTGACGTGAATTTGGCTTTGCATCCCCAAGTGGCAGAGAAACCTCAGCAGTTATCCAGTGCTTTCAGAGAGTAGGGTAAAATTATAAGAACATTTTTATGAGTTGTGGCTGGCAAGCCCTAGCCTGTTAAAACTCTTTAAAAACCAATGCCTTGGTGGAGGTAACATTTACTGTTTACTGTAGCTCTGGTTGTTAAGGGTTATTGCTAAGGTCCCAGTTTTCCATGACATCAGCAGCATTCCAAGGGAAGTGTGTGTCAGTGACTTTCAGTAATGACTCCCTTTTCCAAATGTTCAAAGCTTCTGCCAAGCTGCCCTACACCTGCACACCAGCTGAGTTGGAGGAAAAGGAAAAGCAAGATGGATTAAGTGGGATTTTTGTCTGGGTTCCTTAATGAGACTAAAGGCTTTTCTTCCTTCAGTGTTTGGTTTTGTGCAATAAATTGATGCCAGTCCCTTCAGGAGTGACATGACTCATCCTTAACTTTTCACAAGCCAATCTGACCATCTCTCATGACCTCTCGCTGTCATATTCTGGACTGGCCTTTCAAGAGTGTTCTTCTGCAGGAAAAGTGCAGGGCTTAATGAGATGATCAGCATGGCATGCCAACACTCTGGGACGGTTTCCGAGGGAGGCATCTGCTGCTCCCCAAATCAGCAGGAAACAGAAGCAGTGAAGAGACGCTCTGTGTAGCTGCTTTAAAGATCACCTGGCTTTCAACATTGCAA
Organism: Equus przewalskii; assembly: GCF_037783145.1. Taxonomy (NCBI): domain Eukaryota; kingdom Metazoa; phylum Chordata; class Mammalia; order Perissodactyla; family Equidae; genus Equus; species Equus przewalskii. The sequence continues at coordinate 13,902,233 of NC_091855.1, read as the reverse complement.
ACCAGATGTGTATTCCCAAGGCAGCAGCAGAGCTCACACCAGAGGCTGTCCTCACCAAAACAGGGACCTGTTTAACTTAACCCAAGGGTGCCCACTGCCCGCTCAATAAGCTTAGGACTGGTAGGGGGGCCAATACTAATTGTGTACTTATATAAGACCTTTCTTCCCAAAGGTTTAAAGCATTTTATCAACATTAAACTGAGTATTCACAATCCTCTGAAAGGTGGCAAATATTAGTTCACGTGGGAGAAATTGTGGGATAGGGTCGAGGAGAATTAAGTCCTCTGTCAAGAGTGAGGCAGTAGGAGAGCTCATGGAGGCCCCACACCTTTACCCCTTAGGTAATGACCCCTTTCAGGGCTTGCTCCAGTCCTGCCTAGGCTAGACTAACCTGCTTTTTTTTTAAATTGGCACCTGAGCTAACATCTGTTGCCAATCTTCTTTTTCTTTTTTTTTTCTTCTTCTCCCCAAAACCCCCCAGTACCTAGTTGTATATTCTAGCTGTGAGTGCCTCTAGTTGTGCTGTGAGGCACGCTGCCTCAGCATGGCCTGATGAGCGGTGCCATGTCTGTGCCCAGGGTCCGAACTGGCGAAACTCCGGGCCTCCGAAGCGGAGCGTGCGAACTTAACCACTTGGCCCGGGGGGCCCCCTAACCTGCTTTTTTATCCCAATCAAAGGGTTGTGAAAAACAAGCACTCTTGTTAACAACAATGACGCAAAGCTTGAAGCTGTCAAAGGAAAACAAGAACAATTTTATGTAAAGACAAAGGAATGTCCTCCTAAGGGTTTTGAATAGAATGATTTGTGCATTCAATATCTATTTCTATGAATGACACAAGGCAGACGATTCAATCTTTCCGTATCTCAGTTTCCTCATCTATAAAAGCTAAAAAAAAAACATTTAGAATATCTCCAAGAGATATTTCAAAATTTTAATAATTAATGTTTTGACTTGCATGGAGATCTTTGAGGGAGGATCTCTGAAGTGCTATAAAGTGTCCTCTTTTACAGTACATTACACAGTTCTGGAGGAAATTCCTTTAATTACTGGTATATTTGTTCTTAGGAAATAGGAATAAATTCATGTGTTTTTAAGTGATTTTTTAAAATAAAAAGTCTCTATAATTACAAAAAATAATAATCACTTTCATCTTGTAGAAACAAGGAATTTTTTTTAAGCCGTAGGAGTGGCACCCCTGTGGTTTACAGCAGCCACAGATAACAGACTAACAAAAACAGCTTTTTCCCAGTTTCTCTTAGACTTCATCAAAAAGAATTCAAACACGAAAAAATACTACAGAAATCATTCTCATTCCACTACAGATTGCCTATGAAGATTGAAAACCCAACTCTCGGGTTCAATTCCTGAATTAAACTATGAAAGTCTGTGCAGTGTAATCTCACATCGAGTCCTGAGCCTCAAGTCCCCTGGATAATTTTTAAAGGGGGAGTTTTACAATTATGGCTTGTTAGCAAAAGATTGAGCTATTACCAACTAGAAAACAATTCTTTCAATAAACTTTCTGGTACATAGAATTAACAGTTATCCCTGAGACCAAATTCCACAATCATTTTCATAAATAAATACATAAATTAGGAAGCAGAGAGAGGTTTTTATCCAAAATGCTTAAATCCTAAGAAAAGAGAATTGGAAAAACAAAGTTTCTTTTCTTCTTGAAGACAAAAGATTTAATGAGTTACTAATCCCTCAGTAAAGTCCCTTTGGTAACTTCCCTATTCTAAGCCATACTAATTTTGCTGGGAGACTGTGCTGTTAAAAGACGTTGTTTCATTATGTTAAACTACACAAAAGCAATATAACCAAACGGGGAAATATGCTTCTTATTTTGTTATGCTACCAACCTATACTTATCCAGAAATTCTAACTGCCAAGTGCCTTTTATCTAATGCAGACTACATCTTTCACCACGCACCCTTCACCACACAAAGTAACGTCATTCAGAGTGGAAAACTCAGAATAAAAACCTGAGCCCTGGAAAAAAATACTAAATGGGAATCTGCCTCCAGCTCTGCAGATTTTCAAGCTTCTCCTGGCCTCTTGGGTCTGGAAGCTAAACTTTTGTGCCCAAAATATGGCTGGATGAGGAAGGCAGTCTCAAATCACACCCTGAGGGCTAGGAACGGAACACACAGTCTACAGTCCTCAAAGAGGTCTGAGGGCTTGCGCTACAGAGATCCTTTCTCATTGGCCCTTGGTGATGTCATGCCCATGTCTCCAGGGCCCAGGAAATGCACCATGACTAATGGAGTGCCTCGTTTGTGAATACACATTCCATCTCAGAGGAGCAGCAACAGGCAGAGTTTCAAGGCAACGAAGGCCCGGATAGAGAGCACCCGTCAGCCATGCACAGAGGGCCTTCAGTAGTCCTGAAATAGACTGCTCTTGTTCACCTCCCTGGAAAACCCTTCAGCAACTGCCACTGCAGGAAAGTAACCCTAAAACTGGTTTGTCTTGTTTTCAAAAGTACTCTCTTTCAGGAAAGAAAAGTGGGCATTGTAATAGGGGACACATCCTTACAGATTCCTAATGTATTAAGGCAGGGTTGGCAAACTTTTTTTCTGTAAAGGACAAGACAATACAAATTTTATGCTTTTCAGGCCTTATGATCTCTGTTGAAACTATCCATTTCTGCTCTTGTAGTGCAAAAGCAGCCATAGACAATACCTACATGAATAAGCCCAGCTGCGTCGCAGTAACATGATTTACAAAAACAGGCGGCGGGCTGGCTTTGGGCCATGGGCTGGAGTGTGCTGACTTCTCCATTAAAGAGTGAATCACCCCTTCCTCTGCCACATACTCAGGCCAAAGTGCAGTTCCAGGAAATAAGAGTGCAGTCACAGGAAAGGATACGAGGCGTTTCCACAGTATCCCTATGACGGCTATCCTACGTAGAACCTACAGGTCGTTTACAGAGACACAGTCCAGCCCACGGTTTCAGAAGATGGCTCTGGAGTCAATCGGCTGGGTACAAATTCTGACTCTGCCACCTCTGAATTTAAGGCCTTGGTCAAATTACTTTACTCCTCTGAGCCTTGGTTTTTTCATCTGTAAAGTGAGTTTTCAAGTTATTCTTACTCAGTAGGATTAATATGAAACTTCAATGAGATAATATATAAGCAAAGCTTATGTCAACCTTCAAAAACAGAAAGTTTAAGAGGTTTAAGAGGCAAAGCATTTATCTGAGATCAAAGAATTGCAATTTGGGGAGCACAGATTCAGGTAGAAACATAAATAGTGTCCCTCTAGGGAGTGAAAGTCATGGGCTTTTAAAGGCAAAGAAGGGAGGTTTTATTACAAAGAATTTTATTTGGAGTTGGAGGCAGAGAGCTAGCCTTGGCCAAACACTGACTGACTGTTGACTCTGTCTTCAGAAGGTCCGCAGTCCTCAGTCTGCGATCAGAATGTCCACTCTCCTGCTGACTTCTCAAACAATTGCTTGTAAAATAATTGCCATTTTGGCTCAGTCTAAAGGTTTGGCCCAGTCCAAGGTTCAAGAGAGCAAGGCAGCCCTGGAAAGGCAGCCCTGACTCCATTTTAAAATGGCCCACTAAAGTCAATTTTGGCAATTAGCATAGTGTGTAGGACCCCATAGTGCTCAATAATTATCTGCCATTATTGCTAGATTTTTTAAAAAGTGACCATTATTATTATCCCTGATTGCAGTAGCCCAACGTGAAGAGGCACAAATCACCAAAGATGCTAGTATACTGAATTTTTTTCCAATTCTATTAATATCTATTAATACTATCATCATCTTTAGTAGCTGCATAGAATTCCCCAAAGAAGGTACTATAATTGAAGCAAATTCCTATTGTTCAACATTTGTTTACTGTCTTTTGCCATTATAAACAATACTACGATGAACATCCTCAAACATACACCTTTGAACACTTGTTCAGTTTTGTTTCTTGGTACAAAAAGGTACATACATTTTAAATAACTTATAATTATTCTGCCAACTGGCTCTCCAGAAAGGTTATACCAGTTTCTATTTCTACTAGCACTGAAAGAGAGGATCTGTTTTCTTTTTTTTTTTTTGAGGAAGATTAGCCCTGAGCTAACTACTGCCAGTCCTCCTCTTTTTTGCTGAGGAAGCCTGGCCCTGAGCTAACATCATGCCCATCTTCCTCTACTTTATACGTGGGATGCCTACCACAGCATGGCGTGCCAACGAGTGCCATGTCCGCACCCAGGATCCGAACTGGTGAACCCCAGGCTGCCGAGAAGCGGAATGTGCGAACTTAACCGCTGCGCCACCGGACCAGCCCCAGGATCTGATGTCTAAAATTCTTTTTTTTTTTTAAAAGATTGGCACCTGAGCTAACAACTGTTGACAATCTTCTTCTCTTTTTTTTTTCCTGCTTTTTTCTCCCCAAATGCCCCCAGTATACAGTTGTATATTTTAGTTGTGGGTCCTTCTAGTTGTGGCATGTCTAACATTCTTGACAATACTACAACTACTTTGTTTTAACACTGGAAAAGTTAAGACCCAGAGAGGTGAAATCACTTGCTCAATTTTAATGAAAAATGCTTAATGTTTCCTTTGGTCTACAACTTTATAAAACATTTTATAATTATTTTCATAATGGCCAATCTTTCCAGGATCCGTACAATTGGTAATTATTATTAATAATCCCATTTTATGGTTGGGAAAGCTGGAGCCCAGAAGTTTACTTAAGATATCCAAAGTTCTCCAGATAAGGCGAAGGATATAGGGGAACAAGATCAAGCTAGAAATAAACTTCGTCCAATTATTGGCCCGTGTAAGGCTCACCACAACATCTCAGGTAAAATTTAATTTTCAAACAGCAGAGAAGTATACTGCCTTCTCAGGAACTAATTTTTCTTTCTTTTGGCCATTAGTTAATCCAAACAGAGCCTTTTTATTTTTTTTGCTGCGAAACTAAATAAGCCTATAAACCAAATGTCCTCTTCCCAGAGGAAAAACTCAAAACCCCTGAGCTTTTGATGAGAAAATCACAGATCTAGACATTTGTTAAAATGTACTTCATTCACTCTGTCGTATTATCTTGTTTTATTTTCTTCTTAACACTTATTACAATTTGAAATGTATTACTTGTTTGTAACAACTAAGTTCCATGAGGGCAGGGATTTAGTCTCATTTACTGTCTTTTCAGTACCTAGAACAGTACCTGGCACATAGCAAGTGATTTATCAACATTTATTGGATGGATGGATGGATCCTCCCCAATGCCGTCTATGTATTTTCTAGCTTTACAACCTCCCAGGCAGGCAGGCTTTGGCATGTACTACACATTCATAAGCACTGTCATTCCCTACTTACAACACTGCAAAACAAACCAGCTTCCTAGTGGAGATGCACAGCCTGTCTCTCACCAGCAGAGTTCCTAGCCAATCACATCCCAGTCAAACCTTCACTATTAGCTGAACCATGCCACATGCTGGCACATGCTGGCATACCATGATCTCCCACCTTACCCCTTCACCTAGGAGATGCTGCCACTGTTAGCCCTTTTAAGTATGTGTACTGGTTCTGTGTTGTGTATTAGGTTTGTCTGTCTCCAAAAGAGCCTCCCAGATGGGCCAGGAATTAGACTGAAGTTCTGAAGACATATATACCTCCTGTTCACTGTTTTATTTAAAAATGTAATGGGCATGGTAGTTAGCTGACTATCCAACATCCATTCTGCCCCAAATGATCAATGTGGCCCTATGTGGCCCAATACAGTATCCACTAGCCAAACTCATTATTTAAATTTAATTTTAAAAACTCAGTTCCTCAGTTGCACTAGCCACATTTCAAGTGCTCAAGAACTGCCACATGTAGCTAGTGGCTACTGTATTGGATGGCACAGAAACAGAACATTTCCATCACTAAAGAAAGTTATATTGGACAGCACAGGACCTAGTCAAACATGGTAATCCCACTCACCTTGCCTGAAATTGATTTTAAATGGGTATGTAACAGAATTCTGGTCAATAAAACACATGTCAAGTGGCTTTTGGGAAAGGTTTCTTTATTTCTGAAAAAGTCTCACAAGAGATCGTCTCTCTTTTGTCTTTGGATAATGTTGGTTTAGAATGTGATGGAAATGGATTCTCCCCTGAAGATTCCAGAAGGAATGCAGCCCTGCCAACACCTTGACTTTAAACTTCTTACTTCCAAAAATCGAAGAGAATAAATTTGTATTTTTATGTCACTAAATTTGTGGTAATCTGTTACAGTAGCAATAGGAAACTAATGTAGATATTTTCTGTAAGGTTACCAAGTTTGTACTGGTAATGCCAGAACTCAAATCTTCTCATTCTAGGTCCAGTTTTCCTGCCACCAAAAACTTCTATATATTACTTCCTTTTCAAAGATAGGAGACTCTCAGTTTGATGCTTTTATTGTGTTGTATGGAAAAGCACCTGATTAACCACAATATAGGCCCACTGTGTAGTGGTTAAGAGCATAGCCTCTAGGGCCAGATAGACTGGTTTCGAATCCTGGCTCTGCTGCTTGTTAATTGACTTTGGGACTTTAGTGCATAATAGCTATTCTGTGTCTCCGTTTCATCATCTATAAAATGGGGCTAATAATATTATCTTATAGGTTTATTATGAGGATTTAATTAGTTAATATTTGTAAAGAGTATAAAACATGCCCAGAACAGAGGAAGCGGTATGTGTTGTTACAATGAACTTTAAAAAGTATGGCTGATCTCTCTGCAATCTCTCACACAGGAACCTGCTCACAACAAACAAAATATTAAAGGCTACTGAGTAACGGAATTTAACTCAAAACTAAATTTTCAACTCAGAATGTCTCCTAACTAATTTCGACAGTTTAGACCCTATTTTAGAATTTTCTCTCTGAGCAAGTTACCTTTAAGCCAGACTTAAATTTTATATATATTTTAGCAAGATTATAAACAGGTCAGCCAGTTTACAGATAGAAAAAGTGTCTCATTTATACCATAAGACTGACATGGCATCACAGTTTTTATAAATGATACAAGGTCAGGATTTTTAAAAACATGGACTATGCAAAAGGCATTTGATTAACTGGCTCATTCCAATGGCTGGGCTTCATTTTATAGAATAAGGTTAACTGCAGCCTTTGAGATCTCGTATTTAGAAGCCTCAAGCACTCTTAAGGTAACTTAAGGCTCTGCCAAAAATTCCCCTAATTGGAAAGAAAGTAACTAAATATGAGGATTTTCCTCCTCATAACATCTTCTCATGTGTATGCTTGCAAATATTACTTGCTTGGCTTGGTTTTCATTTTAATGGAATGCAGCCACTCCCAAACCATTAAAACCATTCACTGAGATTTAGACGCACTGCAGCTGGGATGAATGAGAAAGATTCTGTAACAAGAAATGGGAATTAAGGATATTTAATTGAATCAGTGAAACAGTCACAGGCAACACAAACCTATAAAAATAAGAAATAAGAACAAAAACGTAAGCTTCATGAGGGCAGCACTTATGTGCATCCTGTTCCCCTTACAACCCTGAGCCTAGCACAATCCTGACACACTAGTAGGTGTGCAGTATTTGTGGAATGAACAAATGGACTGCCAAAAGAAGCCAAAAGCTAATGTGTATAAACAAAGCAACATGGAATGTTGCCGCATCGTCTGGCACGTTTGGGACTGTGTGGAGAGAAAAATATTGGTAATGTGAGGTGTCTTTACTTGCAAAAGTCAGTAGTACAAGTAGAATCCCATGTCCTCCTTCCAGTCCATAAGGAAATTTTGCTGAAACTCAAAGGGAAACTGCCTCCTTAAACAGCTAGATTTTCTTTTTCTTCATTAGTTAAAACACCACTAAAGAGAAACATCAGTGTTAGAATAGAGTCAAATGCACAGGCACCCCAGTACTCTTGAACATTGTATACTGAATGATTTTCATCTTAAATTTAACCAAGTCTGAGCTGAAAAAGGAGAAAGTCGAGCAGATAATCTGGCAATTTAAAATTCTTTAGATCAATCAAAAATATGCAAAATCTATTCCTTCCTTACTTAAAAACAGAATCATCGTCATCAAAATTTGAAACCTGCACTCTCCAAAAGACCCTGTTAAGAGAGTGAAAAGAACATTTACAGCCTGGGAGAAAATATTTGTAAGCTACGTATCCGACAAAGGACTTGTATCTAGACCATGAAAAGAACTTTTCAAAACTGAACATTTAAAAAATAAAAAATCCAATTAGATAATGAGCAAAATGATATGCAGATATTTCACCAAAGAAGATACACAGATGGCAAGTAAACACATGAAAAGATACTCAAGTTCATTAGCCATTATAAAAACATAAATTAAAACCACAAGGATATATTACTACATACCTATCAAAATGGCTAAAATAAAAATTAGTGGTAACACCAAATGCTGAAAAGGATGTCAAGAAACTAGATTACTCATACATTGCTGGTGGGAATCTAAAATGGAACAGCCACTCTGGAAATAGCTTGAAGTATCTTTTAAAAATAAAAATAGATTTATCATACAACCAAGGACTGTACTCTTAGAGACATATCCTAGAGAAATGAATACTTATTTTCACTTAGGAACGTGTCCATGAATGTTCACAGCAGCTTTATTCATAATAGCCCCAAACTGGAAACTATCCGAACACCCTTAAAAGGGTGAATGGTTAAACAAACCATGGTACATCCATACCACAGAATAATACTTAGCAATAAAAAGGAATGAATTATATATCCACACAACAACTCAGATGAACCTTAAGGAAATTATGCTGAGTGAAAAAGGTCAATCTCAAAAGAAGACATACTGCATGATTCCATTTGTAAAACATGTGTGAAATAATATAATTATAGATATGGAGAAGAGATTAGTGGTTACCAGAAGCTAGGGAATGGGGGATGGTGGAGTGTGGCTATAGGTCTTGCAGTAATGGTACAGTTAAGTATTTTGATGGTAGGGGTGGTTACACAAAGCTACACATGATTAAACTGCATAGAGTTACACACACACAAACACACACACACACAAATGAGTACATATATAACTGGTGAAAACTGAGTAAGTTCTATGGATTATACCAATATAAGTTTCCTGGTTTTGATACTGTACTAGAGTCATGCAAGATGTTAACATTAGGGGAGGCTGGGTGAAGGGTACACGAGACCTCCTGGGACATTTCTTTGCACCTTCCTGTGAATTTATAATTATTTCAAAATAAAAAGTTACAAAAACCCCAAATCATCTTAAAACAAATTATTTAGATTTAAGTGTTCTATCCCTTTGAAGGTAACCTATATGATTTTAAGTCCCTAGTTTCCATTTTTCCTGTAAGTATACAAGACTCCTCCTCCACAAGACATTCATTTTTAAATAATAAAATTTTTCCTCCATTCTCAAACTCCAAAAAATAGCAGGATAAATATTCCCTGGTTTTCAACCAAAGTAACCCTTGAGTTGAAATACACAGAAAAAGAAAATTTCAGATATAACCCAAAACCAATATGTGCCTGCCTTACCTAGAAAGCAGCTAGAATCTTTGCATCTCCAAGTTGGGAAGAACTTGGGTCTTCCAGTTCAAATTCCCACCAACATAAGAATCCTTTCTATAATATCTCTGACTGGTCCCACCTTTGTCTGAACACATACAGTGACAGAGTAATAGACCCATTGTTTTGCCTGCCCACCACATTCCCTTCTGACAAAAGCATCCCTCTTTCTTCTGTGAACTGCTTTTCTCAGTTCTGGTTCTACCAAGGGCCAATTTTTCCCCATACCCTAGTTCAGTCCAGAGAAGGCAACTGAACCAAATTGAGTGTCCTACCTCTTAGCCATGGTTCATTTGCTTAGAGTTGGACTCCTGGCCCACAATGGACCAGAGCCTTTTCCCAAGATTTTTCTCACTAAATGTGATAGAGACAGTTTCTCTGCAAAATTGTGGGAGGTGAAACTCAGGCACTCTTAGCAACCACATTTCATATGATGTACACGAGAGAGAGTCTGCAGAGAAAGAAAATGAAGCCAATACTCGGAAGCAGAGACAAAAGAAAGAGAAATAGGGCCAGCTGCATTCGAGTCCCTGCTTCTAGTTTTTTTCTGAGGCCCATTGGTATGTCTGCCCTTCCCACAGTTTGGCTGGTCAATCCTTTCTTTGTTCACATGAAATATTCTTAGTATTTTCTAATAATTTTCTCTTTTTACCAAGCTACTGCAAGTCAAATTTCTGTTACATGCAACCAAAAGAATCCTAATAAAAATAGGAGGTCCATAATCTCACAACGCAGCCTGTTAACAGCTGTAATTGTTAGGATGTTCTTCCTCAAGCTGAAACACAGTAATGTAACGGTTGACATTCTAACCATTGCCCTACATCCGTACCAAGTCTCACCTCTTTTCCACGTGTTCAAAGATCATGATCACGTAACCTGCTGTGGACATCTGTTACTTTTTGACTGCATGGCATACAATTCCTCATTATTTTAATAATAGCACCCCAGTTCTTTGGGGGAAATTGCCTGTGCCTTACTGAATGTAGCCTGGTGAGACTGTGAGTCACGGTGTCCTGCCTTCCTTTAGCCAAAGAATGAGCATATGGCCCAAGCTAGACTCCCTGGGTTTGAGTCTTGACAAAAAAGCTGAAAGGTGCTGCAGCATGATCACTCTGGCAGTGGAGCCCTGAAGAATACGACCACCAGGTTTACTGGGACCTCTTAAGTTGCTCTGGCCCCTGTCCTTTCTAAGCTTGATTCTTCCACCTTCTCCTTGACTCCGTAAGCTCCTTGATACTCTTGCAATGAGGTTTGTTATTAAGTTAACTAGCTAGTCTACGCAATGAAACCCCAAAAGTTCTCTCTTTTTTTATGCTAAGTAATCCCAGTTGGATGAACTGTACTACTTCCAGTGACTCGACTTCCAATCTCTAATCTTACTGAGCCCGACTCCGTAAAATCATTTATGAAAATCTTTCTGAACAGTTAAACAAAAGGTGGTCTAACCAGAACAGAGAGAAGGAAAATATGTCCATCTCTGATCTAGACGTGTGCTTATGTTAATACAGCTACAAAGTCCACGTAACAAGTGTATAAGACTGATGGCAGATTTTGAGTTTATAGGCAACTAAAATTTTAAGCCTTTTTCTTATTAACTTCTATAAAGTCAAATATTTCCTGCCCTAAATTACACAGTTGACTTTTTAAAATCTAAGTAACATTTCAGCTTGTTAGATTTTTGTAGCTCATTTCAATTTAGTCTACAAAGGTTTACTATAAACCAGTGTTCTGATATGGATGGTTGTCCCTGACTTTAGGAATGAACTCAAATAGAGACTGAGTTTTATTCTCTGACAATGTGAGACTATCCTGATCTGACAAAGGAAAGAACTAAGAATAATCCTGATTATTGATCTTTACTAAAGGAAATTAGGAATTCTATATTTGGATCCTTGAGTGATATAAAGGAATCAGCTAATTAAATTTGTATAAAGGACCTCTGGGCCCTTGCTACTCAAAAAAATAAAGCTAGACTTTTCCTAAGGTATAAAGAAACAAAATTTGGCAAATAGAAGTAAAAAACACACACACATGCACAACCAGGCATATAGACCAAGCATTAAAAACCAGTAGATCACAAAGCCTTATTTGTTAACTCTCAACCATCTGCAACTGCCTTGCACATCTCCCTGATGGTTACAGGAATTCTCATGGGAAATGAAGTGAAGCTGCCACTGTTTCACCTTTTATAATTTTATTTTCAGGATCCCACTTCAGTTAAGAAACTTTATATTGCTCAAAGATCTCAAGGCTTCAGTAAAAGAATCAATTCCCACATGAAGAGAGTTTGGGGAGATTGGCTAAAGAAACACCACTGGATATTTTGTTTGAATTTCTGAGAACTTTTCCATTTTAATTTTAATCATGGCTTCAATCTAGGATGTGCTATATGATGAGGAGTTTGAAGAACAAGTACCATTGGAAAGCAATAGAGAAGAATGATGCCTAGGAGGGCAGGCTGGCTGTCCAGTCTGCAACCCAACATGGTTTTCAACTTGTTAAGTTTATCTTCATCCATGATCTGAATCTCAGTGAATCAGTCTCAAAATTCAATCTATTAAACACAGTAAGAATGAAACCTTATACTAAGAGGAGATCCACATTAAATAAGTTCACAGGGGCTGATGTATCTGATCAGAATACTGATTTATTAATCTCCTGAGAGAAATTCAGTTACTACAAAGACCAGGAACACTTGAGTCAGACAGATTGGCATATTTTCTCCCTTAAAGGCAGCCTCTATGGACCTGAGAGCGACCTCCAGGAGCTGAGAGCAGTCCTCAACTCTTGTTAGAGTTGGTAGCAAGAAAACAGGACTTCAGTCCTATAGCTGCAAGGGAGTGAATTCCGCCAATCACAGGAATGAGCTTGGAAAAAGACCCTGAACTCCAGATGAGAATGTTGCCAGCCCACCTTGATTTCAGCCTGAATAGAGAACTCAGCCTTGCTGTCCCGGATTTCTGACCTACAGAACTGTGAGCTCATAGATATGCGTTGTTTTAAGCTGCTAAATTTGTTACAATTGAGTAATTTGATACACAGCAATAGAAAATTAATACACCTCTAGACCAGTGATTCTCAAAATGTCATTCCCCAACCAGCATCAGTGTCATCTAGGAACTTACTCGAAATGCAAATTCTTAGGCCATAAGATTTGGGGGATAGGGCCGAGCAATCTGTATTTTAAAAGCCGTCCAGCTAATTCTGAAGCATACTAAAGTTTGAGAACCATAGCAGTTCATGATGCTTAAGCAGGCACAAGCAATCTTTATGATTCGACTGTGTCTATGCTTCAATAGCTGACCAACATATTTTCTGACTGGCACACTCTTTCTTTGGGATGTCAATACATGCTATTTAGTTTTGCAGTTGTCTTTTTTGCTTTGGCATCATACTCTAAGGCGATTGTGTAAATATCCACTGTGATCCAGTACTTATTGGTGTCTAGTTTAACTCTCTGAAGGAAATCCTCACTTCCCTCATTGAGAGGCACCTCATAGCTGTTCCCCTAGGGCATCTACACTGAACCTTGTATCTAGCTCTCTAGTTAAAGAATAATGTAATGAATTTAAGTCTTTACATTTTAGCTCTGTGTTGCCACCCAAAACTCTCAACTCATAGAACTCTGATAGCCACTTTCAGCAATAAGTGCCTAGAAGTGAGCATCTTGCCTCACTAGATAAGGAAAATTCATAAGGCATAGTAGAAAGAGTCTTGGACAAGCTGTCAAAAGACTTAGGTTCCAGTTTAGTCTCTACCATGGACTAGCTGTGTAATCTTAAGCAAGTCAGTTAACATCTCAGAGCCTCTATTTCCTCATCTGTAAATGAAGAGCTCAAAATGGATGATCTCTAAGGTCTACTGCAGCTAAATCATTGTGTGGCTTTCTCAATCACAGTGCATTCCTCCAGAAGCCAGACCAGAGCCCTTGATATTAAAAGAAAGATAGAAAGTAGTAAATAATACTGCAAGTGGCTTAGTTTATAAAATACCTTACAAAAAGTGGAAAAGACTAGATACTTTTCCATCTCTAAGAAGTTACCTCAGGAGTAAAGAAAAATTTATTTCAATGACATATTAACTTTAAAAATTAGAGGGTCACCAAAACTAGGTTAAGCGTTTAAATTAAAATTATTCAATGCTGCTTAAGATAAGGGAATAACTTATTAAGAACTATGTATGTAATACCAAGTTTATTTCATGTGAGAATAGAGATCCAGAGCAGGATCTCTAAACCCTTTCTTAATAAAACCTGCACTTCTATCAGATTCAACCTGAAAGTTACAGAAAATTTGATTGCTGACAAACTTTACTCTTGTGATCTAATTGATTTCGCCTCACGTTACCTTTTCTGAAAGTCTTTTTCTCTAGGTAAGAATCTAAAACGGAGATAGAGAAACAAATAGGATTAAGCTTCTAAAAGAATGAAGCTTAATCTTTTAAATGAAGAATCTGGGAACAACCAACACCAGACCTATATTCTAGCTTGTAAATACCACTATCTTCACAAGGTTTCAACATCTCTCTTAAAAACCACTTGGCCCCAGTGATTCTTCCCAAGCAGTAGAAAAAACTTTCACTTTAAAGTTTAGATAAAGAATTTGTATAGGTTTTTCTAATTCGGTCATACATTCATTTTACATTCAATTCAGTAGATGTGTACTGATCATCCACCATACTCTCCAGGCTCTACGCTAGGAACCCGGAGATAAGAGCAAGGCTCCTGCACTTCAGGAGCTGACACTCCTCGGGAGGCAGGCTAAGTAAGAGGCAACTCTATCAGTAGACACAATGAAAACTCAAATCCAAGTCTAAATCTGGTTACAGATCAGAGAAAATCAATTCTATTTAACAATCAATTCTATTTAAGCATCTAAGAGACGATAGATTACCATCTCTGGGTTTTAAAGTAAGAATTAAAAGCAACAAATCCTTCCTGTCATGATGATATGAACATAAGCCAAATACTTCTTTGGTACTTATGGTACTTCTTTGGTACTTTATCAGGGCTAAAAAGCACTAAAGCATGTATATGTACCGTCATGTGCAATTGTTATTTATTCCTTACTATTATTATGCAGTACAGCTAACTTTGGAGAATGGGTCCCTATCCTTTCTATTCACATAACTCAAGGCCACTGTTCACTGAGTAAGTCCAACATTCATTCAGTAGAAATTTAATGAGTACTCTCTGTGTCCCCAGCCCTATGGTAGGCCCTGGGGAAATACAGACAGAGGGCATAGTCACGTCCCCATGGAATCTGCAGTCTAATAGAAGAAATAGCTATATAAACAAGTCAACGGAATAGTGTGTGAATAGTGCTTTAAGAGCACATAATCCTAGCAGAGATGAGGGAGTGAACAGACCTTCTTAGTGGAGGAAACCAAGTGGGCTGGAGTGGCTTCTTGATCTACAGCTACATTCAAAGGTCTCATGTGGCGGTTGGGGAATATAAAATGAATAAGACAAAATCCCTACCTTGATTTCAATGGTGGATCGTGACACAAATGAAAAAATATAATTCAAGGAAGATTGAGATATGAGATAAGTGCTTTTATGGAGGTGGAAAGTGCTTTGGAAAAGCAGAGCAGGGCAAACCACTTTCCCTTCACAAGAACATTGAAAACAGCTTCATAGAGGCAGTGGTATCTGAGTTGGCTCATTGGCTTCTACTCTAGAAGGTTCTATTTATACCATCAGACATAAATGATTTCAGTTCTGAAGAGGTGCTTTTAGACTTTCTCTTACTTATTTTAAAGTCTTTATAGAGAACCTGAAATAAGCAAATATATTTTCTGCAGAAAGAACCCACCCAAACACCTTGACATTTTCATTCCACTTATTTTATACATGGTTATCTTTTATGTCTGGGAAAGTAGACTAGGAAATGGTTCAAATACCCACGGGCCTCCAAACATGTATGTTGGAAAGTGTACCTAATTTCCAAAAAAGGTCGAATTACAGAAGAATCCATTTTGATTGGAAAACAAGCTGTTCACTTCTAGGTGTGGAACAGATGCTGCAGTTTAGGCACAAAGGAAGTAAAAAGTACCTCTCCAGTCACAGCAGTCCTTGCACAGCCTCTTCTTCAGTCCCACAGCAACCCCACATTGATCAGAGGTGTCACAATGTAAAACTCATTGGGGGCGGGGCAGAGATATAGTTTCACATAGTCGTTCAAAGGAGTAGAACACTTCTGACTACTGCTTCTAATCTTTGCTGACAGTAATTTAGGACTAGAATTGCTCCCCCAGAAAAATATTATGCACTAAAAACAGAACCAAGGCAGTGAAAGTGATTGGGAAATTAGGCCACATAAATTAAGAGCTAAGTATGAATATTTAAAAACTGATAAAAAGAATGATTTTTTTTATTACTATGGAAAAAAACACATTATCAACAACCTAAAGAAACTGCATGGCTATAAGACACAGCTGTATATAGTTTATTCTCCATTTGATTATAATTATTGCAGCCAAGTTATTCATGTCAGATCTAGCACTAGAGAAGCCATGAGAAAACACCAAGTTGAATTAGAGCTCACATCAACATAAACATGATAGTCATTACGAAGATCAGGTATGGGCACTTCTTGCTTTGACTTCGTAGGTATCACTTCGGTAACTCCTTTATAGACTTTGTTTTTAAGGGACCTTGATGGCTTATCATATTAATCATACTTCTAAGTGACACCATGAAAATGGGCTTCACTGAAACTACAGCTCTAAGAACAGAGCCCATCATCAAAATTCATGGCAGATTATATGATTTTTAGGACCAGCTGTCTGATCACCCAAATTTAGTATAAAAAAAAGAAAACCACATCTCTAAGTACCTAAATGGTTACAATATCTTCAGAAATAAGGCACTTTTGTCTTTTCCCAGGAACATCCAGTTCTCTTGGAATCAAACCGACCAAAGTCAAATTGCACAGATTATCCCTACAAACCTGGGTGTATATACGTTAACCAAAGCACTCTGCCACTGCTCACTAACATTGCAGCTCAGCTTGCATGCACTGTACTTTGCACTCACAAAGTTCCAGTTCTACGAGTTATCAGACTAAGTTCACATTTAGAGGAACACAGGGCACTGAGAACTACCCAGGCAGCTACTTACAGATGACTGCGTGTGCTTTTTCCATTGCATCTTTTCTTCCAACTCTCCTGGAAACAAGCACTGCCACAGCCCCTTGATGAGCCAGCAGAGCCCAGTCATCTGGCAACCATGACTGGTCTCTGGCATCTGAGAAGAACATCAACTAAAGAAAATGAGAGGATAAAAAAAGAAGTGAACACAGACAATTCATTTTTCACCCCCTCAAATTCTGCAGTTCCACTTGCTTGACTCAAAATTAATTTTGCTTTGAATGCTGTGTAAACGAATGCTAGGGCCCTAGCCAATTTTCAGACCACTTTGCCATGTGCCTCGTATAGGGCTCAGTAATGTTACTGCTGGCATGGGTGCTCCATAAAGCATATGACTTACTGATGTCATATTTTAAATAAGGATACATTTCTCAACCAATACGACATCATGTGGGAAAATTTAGCTTTGTCATCTGTTTGTCATGAGAGCTTGAGAAAGTTATATAATCCCTTTCAGCTGTACCTTTATCTCATCATTAAAATGAGAGTAAGAAAACCTGTCTTCTTTATTACTATTAACTTGTGAGGCTTATTCATTATTCAAAATGAACAAAAACAGTTTGCAAACTCAGTGACATCAAGGAGTTAGTGCACTGTTTCACCTTAAGAAAAATTCTCATATGGCCTTAAAGAATGGAGAGGTCACATGAAATATCTAAAAATCATACCATCTTGTATACAAAAGTCCCTTTTGTCTAGCTAGAAGTTTGAAGTTACCCAAAGTTTCATTAATCTGCCACTCTGTGAACAAGAAAAATACCATCACGATTGCTCCTCCATTAGGAATGGAAAGGCTTGAGGTCAAATTGGATGAAACTGCTTACTCAGGGTCACCCAGCAGCTCCTTGGCAGGAATGGGAAAAACAAGGCTGGACCTGCATTATTGAACGGGATTATCAGTTTACATTCCCTCCATCCATTTAAGGACATTTCCAAATGATGGTCCCAATCTTCATATGTGCTTACCACTCAATGGGCCACCATTAAAAAATTAAATTTCTTTTTAAAAAATGGGGAAAGAGTTCCACCCCCCAAACATCTATTTGCCAGATGATTTAAATAGGACATCACAGGCCTCTGACTTATGGACCACTTAATCACAGAGCCCAGGGGTGTAATGCATCCAAAATGATGCCTCTGCAGAAACAGAGTCAAATCACAGGTTCATCCTTCTAAGGTAGATGAACGAAATTCCACGCAGTTTCCTGTGCATGGAGGTCTTTTCAATAACATCTTGAAATGCAATAACGAATTGATATCATCTCACTTTTAGAAAGACTAGTTTATATGGTTAATTTTATTTTTATGAAAACAGACAAAACCTAAACATAACAGAAAATATAAAGGGATTTGCAGCAAAAAGAAAGTCTCTCTCTTTTCCCTGTTCTCCAGGTACCAATTCCTCTCCCTAGAAACAATCTTATAAAGATAAGCTATGCAAATGTGCATGTGTGTGTAATTTATACAAATGGTAGCACATTAGACATACTGTTCTCATTTTGCTTTCTTTATTTAACAGTGTATTGGATTTTGTTCCATTACCACTGCAGATCTTCCTTATTCTTTTAAAAACTTGCATAGTATATTCCATGGTGTACCATAATATATTTAATCATCCCCTACTGATGGACATTTAAGTATATTCCATGGTGTACCATAATATATTTAATCATCCCCTACTGATGGACATTTAAGTATATTCCATGGTGTACCATAATATATTTAATCATCCCCTACTGATGGACATTTAAGTATATTCCATGGTGTACCATAATATATTTAATCATCCCCTACTGATGGACATTTAAGTATATTCCATGGTGTACCATAATATATTTAATCATCCCCTACTGATGGACATTTAAGTTGTTTCCAAGCCTCTGCTATTACAAATAATGATGTGATAACTATGCTTATGTCAGTCATTTTGCTCAAATGAAAGTATAAATGTAGGAAAATTCGTAAGAGTGAAATTGCTTAGTCAAAGGATCCGTACATTTAAATTTTTTATAGATTGTCCTTTACAGAAGTTGTATCAATTTATCATTCCACCAAAAGTAAAAGACCAACTGCTTCCTCAAACCCTTGACAATTCAGTTTTTATCAAACTTCTTTATCTTTGACAATCTGATAGGTAACTAATGCTATTTCTCTTAATCTTTATTATGATTGAAGTTGGACATTTTTTTTAAGTTTAAAACTCATTAAACATAAACATTCAAACTCTGCGATCTGTCTGTCCTTGTCCTTTATCCATTTTTCTACCAGATTGTTGGTCATTGTTTTCTTATTTATAGATGCTCTTTATTCAGTAAAGAAAATAGCCTTAGTCTGTGATATGTGTGAGACATTTTCTCCAGATTCTCATTTGTCATTTGATTTTGCTTTGATGGATTTTTTGTTATGCATAAATTTCATTTTTAAGTATTTAAATTTATAGTTTCTTTCATGGCTTCTGGGTTTTGTATATACTTGAAAAAGATTTTCTCATGCAGAGATTATGTTCAATGGTTTTCCTAATATATAGTCATATTAGCTACAAAGTATGGTTAATGCTCCTCCTTTCCAATTTTTTTACTTGTAATTTATTTTCCTTGCAAGATTGCTTTGGATAGTATCTTTATAACAACATTAAATGATAGTAGGAATAGAGATAATTGTTACTTTAATAAACTTCATGGTAACGCTTTTGGTGTTTCCCTGTTAAGCAAGATGGTGGCTTCTCAAATGAGATCTATACATACATATACATAAACATATGAGAAAAGTATCCTTACATGAAAGACAATATAGTATAGTAGTTAAAAGCATAAGCTCTGAAACTAAATTCTTCTACACATAAACTGTATGGTCTTGAGTAAATAAGTTACTTAACCCCTTTGTGCTTCTGAAGATAATATTATTGCCTCGTAAGGTTTTTGGAAGAATTAGATGAGTTAGAACTTATACAGTGCTTAGAAAAGTGCCTAGAATGCAGTAAGCATTCACACCAGAGATCCTTGTGAACACTGCCAATCCAGGGACATTACCAAACCAGCACTTCTTCCTATCAAATTTTAATCTGCAGGTTTTCAGGCCATACAAGTGGTTTAAATTTTTAGCCCTAAACCCACAAGCCAAATTTTGGTTAGAAATTCTTACATGGGCAGAGATCTTTGTTGCCCAGTGTCTAGAATGGTGCTTGGCACAGAATAGGCACTCAATAAATATTCGTTGAATGAATGAATGGGATATTCCTCCATCTTTTTCTTTTCTTCACCCCCTTTCTTTTCCTGACCCATCCAGAACCATGGCTGAGAAAGGCATGCTTCAGGGTGAATTTTTTCTAATTTACCCATTGAGGGTATCACCCCTTGGGAGTCTCAGCTATAAGTAAGGGTCCCCCATTTAACCTTTTATCCTGCTTGAGCCCCAGCTTTGTGTCCAATTCCCCCAACTCTGAGTGTGCTGTGTGCCCATTTGAACCCAGGCTCTAATCCACTAAGGATTAGCAGTTGCTCTCAGGGGAAAATCCTCCTGAGTTTTTTTCCTTCTGAGAAATATTATTTTTTCAGTTGTTTCTGGCTTACTTTATCTCCAGCTGAACTATGCTTTAAAAGATAGATTTTAGGGGGCTGGCCTGGTGGCACAGCAGTTAAGTTCACATGTTCCACTTGGCAGCCTGGGATTCGCCAGTTCGGATGCCTGGTGTGGACCTACACACTGCTTAGCAAGCCATGCTGTGGCAGGTGTCCCACATATAAAGTGGAGGAAGATGGGCATGAATGTTAGCTCAGGGCCAATCTTCCTCAGCAAAAGGAGGAGGTTTAGTGGATGTTAGCTAATCTTCCTCAAAAAAAAAAAAAAGATAGATTTTATATTTTAACCAGAATTTTTAGGTGTAATGTACTCATCCTCTATCATATTGCTAGAAGTAGAATTCATTATAACCATCTGTTTAAAAGTGATATAATATAAACATCAATGTGGAAGAATGGGTTAGAGGAAAGCTAGTATCTCTTAGTTCATGATATTATCTCTTTACCCCATGGAAGTTATAGACATTTCTTTTGTGTGTTCTAAATTAGAACACTTTTTATTATTATTTCATATTAGATTAATAACACTAGCTATAACTTATTGAGTACTACTGTGCACCAGGCATTTTACCTATATTATCTCTAATCATTATAGTAACTTTCCAGACACACTTATTAGCCTTATTTTAAAAGTGAAGACACTGAAAACCAGAGTATTTATGCAACTTTTCCAATGATTCAAAGTAATGAGAAGTTGCAGTAGACATGTTTTATGGCACCTGCCCACCTACCAGCTTCTCAGGGATGTTACTTCCCCCTGATGACGGGTAGCAGCCATGGTTTACCCCACATGATCCTACCGCCATATCCCACCAAGCGCACAAAAGGTACTAACTTGACCTAAGGATCCACAGTTCTTCGGTTGGTCAGAGCCCCCTTACCAACATAAAAGCTGATCTGGGCCAATCAGGTTCTCCCTCTTCTATAAGAACATTGCCAGTGCTGGGTTATCCCTAACAGTCAAAATTTTCCTTTAAAAAGTAAGTGTTAGAAAAACAAAAATCAAGAAGTTCTAAATGGTCAGGGTCTTGAGAACAAGTAGCAAAGGGTTATGTTTCTCAGCCCTCTGCCCCATTTATCTTTGTAAATACAATGTTTCTTATTTAAACAAGAACTACAGCCTAATTGGAAGTGTTGTAGCTAAGGAACAATACAATAACTTCTCCCATAAGATTACTCTACCCCTTACTAAATCTCAATATTTCTAAGACCAGAGGAAACAGGAAAAAGATCCACTATTTGTTTGAAAACTTCTCTGCTTGGAATTGGTTAAATTTAAAGCACTTGTACAGTATCGACACAGTCCCTTATTGTACTAGAAAGAGTCAAAGTGAATTGTAGCACTGCACAAAAATGTACTGACTCTCTTTAATCCTTACTAATTAATTCATTCATTTATTCAATAAACATATATTGGTCGAGCACCTTCTGTGCTCTCAGAACTGTGCTCAGTGCTAGGGATACAGTGGTGAACAAAACAGATAAGGTTCTTACCTTCATGGTATTTCCATTCTAGCAGGAAAAACCGACATCAAACAAATAAATGCACAAATAATTAATTATAATAGCAAGAAAAAGCTATAAAAGGGAAATAAGATATCTAATAGAGGGACTAGAAAATGAGGAATTAGCATAAAAAATGAATATTACAGATAAATCTTACTCATTATGGATGCAAAATTCTAAATAAAATATTAGCAAAAAGAATCCAGCAACACCATGAAAGAATAATCACCATAACCAAACAGGGTTCATACAAGTAATGCTAAGATAGTTCAATATTAAGAAATCTGTTAACATAATTTACCATTTCAGAACACCAAAAGAGAAAAATTATGTTATCACCTCCATACATAATAAAATGCATTTTATAAAATTCACCATCTATTCTTGATTAAAACAATTAAATAATACATATTTGTAATGACTGCTTACTACATTCTAGGCACTTTAATAAGCACTTTATGAGTTCTAACTCATCTAATCCTTCCAAAAACCCTATAAGCCAATAATATTACAATCAGACCACACAAGGTCTAATAGGTATTCTAAGAACAATGGGAAGCCACTCAACGGGTTAAACAGAGGCCTAATGTCATCAGATTTGCATTTTGAAAAGATCACTCTGCCTATAATATGAAGGTACAAGAGCAAACATGGGGCAATTAGTTAGGAAGCTGTTCGAGTAGTCCTAGTGATTAACAGAAACACTAGGGCTGCCAAATTAAGAAATTGGGAAATTATTAAGAAATTAAACTTGGGGAGAGCTACAAAGAGTTACTGAATAGAGAGATGATATGTATAAAGAAGTATTTTAAGTGAATTGGAAGAGGGAGGGGAGTTATAGCAAGAGAGACCAGTTAGGAAACTGTTGCAATAGATAAAGCATGAGGTAGTGACAGCTTGAACTAGGGTGATGGCAGAGAAAATGGAAAGGAAGGCAGAGATGCAAGAGACTCTGCACTTCATGAAAAATCCACAGAGCTCAACATACACCTGCACCATGGTCGTGGATAGGTCTGTGCCTTCACGCACTCACTTCTTTGTGCCCAAACATATCTTACTCTTCTCTTTATTGCAGCAATCAGCACAACTTTGACACATGGTAGGCTCACAACAAATCAATGAAAGAAATAACTGACAAAACAGTGACAGAGACAGAGATATTTCTGCAATTACGTTCAGAGCCTACAGCTCTTTCTTCCCTCTTTTGTGGAGGGGAGAAGGTACTTTCTTTTAAGTGTTCTTATTGGGAACTGTAGTTAGAAGAAACTAAGGTGATGTGACAAGTAAATGCAGTGTGGGATCCCGGATTGTATCCTGAAGCAGAAAAAGTATATTAGTGGGGAAAACTGGAGAAATTTAAATAACGTCTGTTGATCAGCAAATACAATTTTGTGGATGTTAATGTCCCGATTTTGATAACTGCACTATGCCCAAGTTCGATGTTAGCATTAGGGGAAGCTGAGTGAAAGATATATGGGAACTCTCTGTACTATATTTGTAACTTTTTTCTAAGTCTAAAATATTTCAAAATTTAGAAATAAATAAATATCTTCATTGATGGCAAATCTTTATTTTTTTAAGAATAGAACTGAATTTGAAAACAAAAAAGAAAAGAAAAATTAGTGTAGAACAAAGTCTGGTGAGAAGGTCAGTAATCTATCTGGGTAATAAATTTCTTTGCAGGGGAGGGGTTGATTAAAAAAATGTGGTGTGACTTTAAGTAAAATATGAGACTGGTTTTCTTTTTACAGTTTATAAATGGCTTCTAAAGGCAATTCAAAAGGAAGAGTTCTAAAAATATTTTTTGTAATGACAGCATTGTTGGATTAGTGTAAAGAGTGGCTCTGTTGAAGAATAGCACTCATTTAAACAGTGTACCTTATGGTATACTTATTTTTAAAAATCACTCTTCATTACCTTATGGTCACACCTCAGGGTGTTAAAGCAGTTTCTATGCACTCAGTAAGTGAAAGAAAAGTTAATTGAATGCAAATCATTTATCATGTCTCTGCTTTCTGATGCAAGAGTCTTGAGTTTTTAATCTGTTCTGTTATAGAAGATCTTCTCATTTTACCTTTTTGAGGTTATGAACAAATTTATTACTCTTTAGCAGAAATTTGCTGTTCTTTGGAGGAAAAAGAAAAGTACAAAGAAAAGCAGAGTGACAGAGAGTGAGTGGCCTACAGGCCGTGTGTGGTCAACAATGTCTGTTCTCCCGGGTCATATCTCTTTTGGCCTCACAGTGTATTCTATTTAGGTGAATACTGAGCATCCACTGGACATATTCACCAATCTGTTGCTCATGACATCTGCAACACTTTAAGGAGAATTTATAACCTGGGATCTTATCCATCAGTTAATAAGTCCAGATATTCATTCATTAGAATTTGTGTTGGAAGGCCTTTGAGCCACATAACCAAAAAATTTAAAACTATATATGAAATTATATAAATATGTATAAACAATTGCCCAAATAGGCACTGTGCTTAAGTCTATAACAAAACAGAAGCATTTTATTTATTTCTCTAATGAAGCAACAAGGTATAGGATATAGGTTCAAGCCTTAGAATCAATGTCTTAATTTCTCTTCCTTTTTGCCACTTAATTTGCCTATATTTTTCCTGTCTTGCTTATAAAACAGATATAATAACATTGTTACCTTCCAAGGGACTTATGTCAATTAATGAATATGGCTGTAAAACATTTTGCAAACATGAAGTGTTACATAAATACTTACTAATTCCTTGAATGTACTCATTATATTGCACACTTTGAAGCTTAATATTTGCTTATAACTCTACACTTCAGATTTCCCCAAGGAAGAAATTCCAACTTTACTTGCCTGTGGCTTTACAGACATTTCTTTATATAAGCAAAGTCCAATTCAACAGGACATAGAACCAGGAACAAATACAACCAACCAAAAACCAAGCAGTATTCACAGATGCTCTAAGCCTGTGAATGTACAAAATGCACCCAAGTAACAGTTAAGCACATTCATTCAGCATTTCCAGTAGGGGATTGTAATAGAAATGTAACAACTTACAGAGTTAGATAGTAAAAATTAAAAGCTCACTGTATAATCTCATGACTCTCAAATTCTCTGCTTAAACAGAATCCCATATTTTTTCACTATTCAAAGGGCAGAATCGTATGAAGTCTAAAAGAAAATTTTATATCTGAACATTATATAAAATTGCTTATATATTTAAATAATATATAGAGCCTCTCTTGCTCTAGTTTTATAGTTTTCTCAGTGAATCCCTTCAAATCACCACTACTCATGCTCTACTTAGCCAGGATGAAACTATCCTCACTTGAAAACACAGTGTCATACTAAAAATTACTAAGATGATTCAATGATATGGTACATGAAATATTCTGCACAGTTTAACTGTTTTGTAGCAAGCACTCAATAAACACTTACACAATAAGTATACAGTAAGTACAATAAATAGTACTTCCAAAAAATGATGTGTAATTAATAATAAACTCTGACAAATCAATTGATGTCCAACAAAAACGATATTATGAAAGGCTTAGAAAATGTCAATACCTCTACTTGTATATTAAACCCATGACACTTAAACACAAGTTAATAAATATTTAGCTCATATCTTGATAATAGTAAACTCATCACAATGAGAGTAACAAGATCAAGAAAACAAATACTCGATATAACAATTTTAAAACATTGATACATTATAAAATACAACACAGAAGCCATCATATATAACTGTACAAATTTAACAACAAAATGCTATGTATATCCCTCAAAAGCTTCAACTGAAAGAATGACTATCACACTAAGATGGTAGATAGGAAAGTAACTGTTATTCAACTATATTACACTCCGAGTGCACAAGTGAAGGAGTAAATTATAGCAGGTCAGCATGCAATCTATATAAATGGGTCGGTATAAAACGAGTGGTTTTCCAATACTGTCACTGGGAAATTTATATTACGTAACAGAAAATAGTTCAATTCCACCTTAATAGATTCAGATATAAAAGAAAACAAATATGATTTGGTGCCAAGCACATTGTTCAATGAGGCTGAAGGGTTTGCCATGACTCAGGATTGGGCGGCTCTCACTAACAATGATCACAAGTATTTAGGATAAAAAAGTAAACTAAGCATGGGTGCCACAACTCCTAGAGCATCAGTAAGTTCATGCAGGAAAAAACATATAAATGTACTGGATGTGGAAAAACTCTCACCAAAACATTAAGACTTCTTTCACGCCAGAAAATTCCTACTGGACAGAAACTATGTCTGTTGTGAATGCTGGCAGGCCTGCAGCCAGAAGTCAGAGCTGATTACTCATCGGAAGATTCATGCCGCAGAGAAACATCGTGGATGTGTGGGAAATATTTTGCTAGGAAATCACGTCTTCAACTGCATCATTTAATTAATACACGTGAAAAACCTACATATGAACTAACTGTGGGAAGGTCTTCCCTAACAGGTCAAATAGGAAGAAACCTCAGAAGGCTCACGCTTAAAAGAAAGGCTATCAATGCAGTGACTGCTAAGGGCTCCATCCGGTTACTCTTACAGCCAGACATCCGTTGCTAGTATGCATCAGAGCATTCACATAGGAGAGAACAACCACTTGTTTTCTGAAAGTGATAAAGTCTTCTCACAGGAATCAGACTTCACTATAAGTAGACACACCACACTGAAGAGATCCATATAAATGTATTACATGTGAGAAACACTTCAACAAGAATTTGCTCAAACTGGACGAGTGAAAATTGATTCCCAAGAGAAACTCTTAACAATGCCTGGCTGAAGGGACCTTTTCTTATTTGCACCAGTCTCACTGAGTATCACACTTTTCTTTTGACAGTTTAATGCATTAGAAAGAGCCTTCCTGTAGAACATACTAAAATTTGCATTTCTTTACATATTATTGAGGTTATTATTGGCAAAGTGTAGTTATTCATCTACGAACTACTTGTTCTAAACTCTTACCTATTTTTCTTATGGGTTCTCTTTAATTGATTTCTACAATTCTGAATATATTATGGATATTAGCCACTCATTTGTTATGCACTGCAATAATTTTATTTTAGCTTTCATTATAGTATTATTTACAATAGGGACAGTATTGATTAATCCAAGTTACAAATAATAGTTTTCCTCCAAGAAAGCTAAAAGTAGGTAATGCAAATTCCAGTGAGAATTAATAAAATCAGAAAACCAACAGAATATATTTTAAACATAAGTATGCTATTCTACTCAACAGAATGCATAAAATACTTTCAGGCAAAAATTAGACATCAGAGGTCAAAACCTTATGACAGTTCAGAGAACTTTAAGACAGCCAACCTTAAAAGCATGTCTTTGTAATTTAGGGAAGAGATTGACTAATTATATAAGGTAAATATTCTTTCTATGTCGTGAGTTCATTAAATTTGTGAAGAAGAAAATGATGACATGCCCACTAAACATGCACTACATTGGTTTTTCCCTAAAGGTTGGCATCTGTTGCCAGTCTTTTCCTCCTCCTCTTCCCTTCCCCCTCCTTCTTCTTCTTCTTCTCTCCAAAGCCTCCCCAGTACATAGTTGTACATTGCAGTTGTGGTCCTTCTGGTTGTGCTATGTGGGATGCCACCTCAGCATGGCCTGATGAGCAGTGCTAGGTCTGCGCCCAAGATCCAAACCGGCAAAACCCTGGGCTGCTGAAGCAGAGCGCGCAAACTTAACCACTCAGCCACTGGGCCAGCCCCTGCACTATATTCTTAATACCTTTTCACTGAAGTCTCACTTTCTGAGTGTTAGCTGCATCGGCTTCCAAAACATCTGGCAGGTATTGCACTGGATGACCAAAGAAGACCATGTCCTGGAGCTGGGGAGCCTGGGTGCTGCCACCACTCTTCCCGCTGAATACAGCTTAACAGAACCAGCTGGGACACAGCTGCAGCCCAGCTGTCACCTTCGATTTCCTATGGCGGCACTAAAAACAATCACCCCAGCTTGGTCACATGATAGTTAAATCTGAATTGCTACAGCTATGACTCACAACATTAAAAATTTAAATTTGCCAAGAATTCAGAAAGATTATCTGCATAAAGAATTATGTTTGTAGCTGTGTCATCACATATCCTTGTGCACATATTGTCATTTCATCTGAAGTCAGGTAGACAAAAGGATTGATCATATTTTGTGGAGGGGATAAATATTATATTGGCCAAATGAAGGAGAGAAATATATTATTAAGGCCTATTACTAACATAAATGACTTTAACAGCAAGTAATCATCACATCAACACTCAGAAAAACACTTTTCTCAGCACAGCTGATCAGACCACAAGCTCTGAAGAGCAGGGGACGCAGCTCACCAATTTTTCTGACATCAGTCCTGGCACATAACAAGTACTCAATAAAGGTTTTCTGAATGAAAGCGAAAGGAAGCTGGGTAAGTTATATGATAGTAAAATGTCTTCTAATTAGGTGACATTGGGACAAGTCTGATGATTTCTTTACGTGATGCAGAGAAAGTAAGCGGTAGAATATTCCTAATTTCTATAGACTGTCATTTCTAGCCACGGCTCTCACAGAATAAGCGCTCGAGAACCTTCTGACCATAAAGAAGAAGATTTTGGTACCTACTCTGAAGCTTAACCAGGAGGAAAAGGAAGAAAGCATTCAGAGGAGTTAACCAGAAGCACTTCTAGAACTAAGAAGTAAATATTCTCACTAACAAAATCTCTGCTAAGTTCAAGGCTTACTTCAATGATGATCTCCGCTTCAGTCAGTGTCTTACTTAAATATGGGGAACCTTGCTGGTGTCCCTGACCTGATGCCTGCCCTACTTACTTTGGGGAACTTACACTGAAGGTAGGAGTTACAGTCTGATCACTGGGAGGCCATTAGCTCGTTCACATAGGTTATATGTAAATTTTATCAGAGAAGTGCGGAAAATAATCAAGATGTACTATTTTGCTAGCACTTTTCTCCTGGTCAGAGAAAATGCTGAATCTAAATTAGGGACTACTGGCATTTTAATCTTTTATTTACAAATGTAGCTTTATAGATGGGGAACTATGGGATCCCCAGGACATCCCTGTGACTCAGTTTGCAAATGTGTCCATGTGCTTGGCTGGTGAGACTGGATATGGTGCCTTTTGCTAGTCTCCTGGAGACCTGGGTTCAGATTCTGAGAGCAATGATCTGTTCTAGACTGTGGTAAGGTAGATAGACGGGGGGGGGGGGGGGGGCTGTAGATGGGCACACTATGAACCATGTGGGTTCCTTACTCTCAGCCAAGGGAGAGGCTGTGGACCTGTAGTACGAATCAGAAAATAAAGAAGGTACTGAGAGAATAGCAAGCGAGACCTCAAAGGAGGCATTTGAGATTGTGCCTCAGTGAAGTATGGGAGACCACTGTTAAACGGGGTCAAAAACGTAAAAATTCAATGTAAGGAAAGGCCCCAGAGACAAGGCTGTATGAATGCAACATTATACTAGAATTCCTAACTGTGAACGCTAACTGGATTTCCTGTATGAGGTTATGCTAGCGAAAGGTTATGCTTCAATAGTAAAACCCCTAAAGGCTTCAAAAAAATTCCTTTAAAGGCAGTTATGTGTAACACTGCACCTGCCGTGGGAGGGCCCAGCAGAGGTCCTACTATGTGCGGGAGGGTTGGAAGATCGCAGAGTGAAGCTTTTTAGTGGGAGCAGGGCTTTAGGGTAAGCTATAGGAACACACGCACAAAATGAGCAATGAGGTCTCGGGGGCTGGGGAGCATCACACGGGGAACATAACTTGAGTGCCTGGAAAGTACAAAATACAGTCACAAATCAAAGGCTTAATAACATTGTAATGCTTATCACCACAGGTGACCATCTGCTTTGAGTCTATTATGAGATATAATTGCTCCCTTCTTGCTGGGAACCATTTCAGGGGACCCCGGTGGCACCTCTGGCAACCTGCCCAAGGTAGTCCTTCCCCTTTTGTATTTTGGCAGGAACAGAGAGGTACTGGGTAAGGGAAGTGGTTTCGTAGACTACCGAATTTGCAGTTTAACCAAAACCAAAGGACTCAGAATGGCATTGTAGTGAGGTTGTGCTCGATATACTTCTCAGAAAAGAGCGAACTGCCACCCATTTGCACATTTGATATGTGAAAAGAGGCCTTGAAAGCAGACACCTACTCACCAAGAGCAAATAGTAATTTAAGATGGATGAACTGAAAAGACATGCAACAGCACAACCACATGAGAGCTTTTGTGTATGTAAATTTGCTTGCTTTTTAAACCACTGCTATCCTCTTTCTGAAAACTTATGCCCAGCCTCTATTCTCTTCTAATAGAACCCAATCAGTTTCTGACAGCTCCTTCCCAAACAGCTGTCTTTCATTTAATTTCATTTGGTGAGCAAACCGTTTCAAGTTGCACGCACAAGCATACTGTGAAGAATTCATTTTCTTTAGTTTCCTGGCGACGATAAAAGAATTTAATAATAAAAAAAAAGTTGAACTTTGGCCTGAAATGTTGCTGTCCTGCCGCAATGGTGAATTATACAAGTGGAAGTGATCCAAAGGTTATTTGGTCCACCCCCTACCGTGAAAAAAGAGCCTACACAGATCCTTTCATGTAATTTTCTTACTTCTCCTTTTAAAATCTTGTAAGAAAAATTCTGCATTCTCACTAAATAAATTTGGTCCACCTTGATAATTTGAAGAATAAACTTCCCTAGGAATAAGTACGGGGGGAACAAAAAGGATATAGCACTCACAAACTGGAACAAGTCAGAATATAGAATTAAAAAACAAGTACGATCCTAGAATGAGTGTACAGGAGAATATTAGGGAAGACTTTTGTGAAGGAGCTGGGTTCTTGAAGGAGAGACACAGTACTGCACGATCGTTCAGAGCATGGGCTTTAGAGTTTAATAGCCACAGATTCAGATTCTACCAATGCTATTATAAGTTCTCTTATCTCAAAATGAGTATTAACAACAACATTTGTTGAGCTCTTGTTATATTTCAGGCACTATTCCAAGTGTTTTACATGTATTAATTAAAGAGAAGTGCTTACATTACAGTTGTATAGATTAAATAAAACAATGTACTTAAAGCACTTAGCACAACTCCTGTGTTCAATAAATGGTAATAGTTATTATTTCTACTTTTGCTCATGAAAACCTAAACTGACCATCAATAAGCTTTTGGCACCCAAAGACCTAAGAAAAGAAACTAAAATAAGTAATGCCACTTTGCTCTCTCCCTACTTCCCTTCCACCCAATGTAGGAAACAACCTAGAGACAGATGTGAGACAGGAAGGAAATCAGTTTTGTCCTTTTACCCAAGTAATAATGGTAAGAAGGAGGAGTATGGAATAGTATGAACACCTTCGATTTCTTTCAGGACAGTTAAGAATCTCCTCATCTCCACTTCTTTTCACCTCCCCACCCCACGCTACTTGTACCATTCTCTGAATTTCTAAGCCACCAGGATCTTGAATGCCACAGGGTGCCTCCAAGAACAGGTCTGCTGTCCCTTGTACACAGCTTTGCGCCTATTGTAAACCTCCAGCTTTCACAGAAGACACACTAAACTTACTTTTCCAATTTCTCAGCAGCTCCTGAACGTGATAGTCCTTGGAAACAGCAGATGTCTAGTGATGAACTTCAGCAGAATTTGGGCCTCAGACTCTAATTTATTAATAATACTTAAGTCTCTGCATCTCTCCAGGTAATAAAACTAGACTTCTAATGTTCAGTTCAAGCACAATGTAAACCCAAGGGACGTATAACTCAAGGGTGACTATGAAGCCACTCGTCCAAGAGATTTTTCCCTATTTGTGGGGGACACATTTAGTGTAAAGTAGAGAAGAATGACTTGTTTCAGACTGAAGATGAATATATTCAACATCTACCTAATATAACAGGGAAAATAAATGAGAAAACCAAATTAACCTTGCCCCAAAAAATCAATTTACAAAATTTTAAAGCAGAATTTCTCTGACAGTGAAAACTGGTAAACTTTGGAATGAGTTATCTCTTTAAGAGGTTTTTTAAAAATATTACTTAAGATTGCCAATTTCTTAGGATGTTTCTAGCTAAAGCATTCTTTCAGCAGGAAGATGGTGGATGATATCTCAAGATTCCATTTAACTCCAAGATGGTGTGATAATTAAAATATTTTTCTAGCATGAAACCATATTTTCTTTTTAGAAATTCAGGTGAACAAATGACTATTATTTAACATATCAACTCCAGCCAACTTAAAAGCTGAATAATCAATTCTAATTTAAGTAAGATGGATCATGTATTAATCTAGGTTCAAAACTGCTTTGAAGAATAGAAAAGAAAATTTAAAAAAATATATGCCATCTCCCCCTGGAGTTATTGGAAACAACAACTATAAGGTTAGTCAGGAATTAAGGGAGCTTAATTTGAAGGTTGCTATAGCTTGAAGTGGGCAGAAAGACTAAGAGGCAAAAAGGGAAAGTTGCTGGTGAGTAGGAGCAAGTCATGAAAGAAGTGATTAAAATTAACAATTCAAATGTAGCTGGAAACTAAAGCTGTGTTATAGAACTCTCCCCATGAATGCCAAGGACTTGGCAGGCAATGGTTACAGAGATACTTAGCACTCAATTTGACAACAGGCTAACACATAATCTATTTTAAAAGAGAAGACCAGAAATGAAATTGATGATGCCAATGGCTTGTATTATCAAGTACTGACACCCACTCTTTCCTGCCCAGCCCATATAGCCATCCCTAGCAAGTATGCCTGAGCCAGACACCACATTCAGACCCGTGGCTCCTTGCTGTCTATACTCCAGGCCCCAAATAACTGGTTTCTTTATCCAATCACACTGAATAAGAGGGAATGTTGTCTAGCAACCATAGCAGAGGATCCCCAGGCACACCCTGGGGAAATGTATTGGGAATATCAATGGAAAAGAACTATCCCCCAGCAAAGATTTGATCTTTTTTCTACCGAGTTCCTTATTTCTCTCAGAAAACTGCTTCTTGTTATATAATGCTTTGGGTAGGACACTCACAACTTCTCTCTAGCGCCATGCCAGAATGTTCAAAAAATAAAACCTACTTCAATTCCATGTTTACAAAAGAAAGAGACATGTACAAATTCATACCGTAAGCTGGGCTCATAGCCACATTATAAAAGTCATATTCAACCTGTCTGCATTTTATCAAACCATGAATCATTTCTACACTGACCCCCCAAGACTCTTGTGCTCTGGCCAGGGGGCATTTCAAGTGTGTGGCCATCAAGTGCCATGAATAACAGAGAATGTAGGATAAGCAGTTTCTAAATCAAATCTGTACTCTTGAAAATAAACACATTTCCAAGTGACATAATTACAACAATATGCAACTCTTGGTTTGAAAATTAATATAAGATTAAGGGTTTTTAAAAAGGGATCAAGAAGGAAGTATAAACAAGAATAACATCATATTGTTCTGTATCAGTTTCTGCCCGTATGTAATAAGGCTAGCTGGTGTGAAGTAAGGCAATGGACAGATAAAAATAAAGAAGATTAAAGGTCCTCACGGATAATAAAATAAATTATGGAAGATAAATTACATCATACTCAAACTGAAAAACCCAAACACAAACAGATAATTCAAGTTGAATCCAAACCTTCAAAACCAAAGTATATCATAGGGTTTTTTAAATACATCTAATGATTTTATTGAGATATAACTCACAAACCATAAAATTCACCCTTTTAAAGTAGGTAATTCAGTGTGTTTTAATATACTCACAGAGTTGTGCAATCATCATCAATGCCTAAGCCCAGAACATTTTCATTACCCCCAAAAGACACTCCATACTCATTAGTTGTCACTGCCATTCTTCTCTCTCTCCAGATCCTGGAAGCCACTAATCCATTTTCTGTCTCTATAGATTTGCCTATTCTGGGCATTTCATACAAATGGAATCATACAATATGTAGCTGTTTGTGACTTGCCTCTTTCACTTAACATAAGGTTCATCCATATTACAGCACATGTTCCTTTTCATTGCCAAATATTATTCCATTGTCTGGATATACCTCATTTGTTTATGCATTGATCAGTTGATAAACATTTGAGTTGTTTCCACTTTTTGGCTATTATGCATAATACTGCTATGAATATTCATATATAAGTTTTTGTACGTGTTGATACATGTTTATAATCATAAACATGTTTTGGACATGTTTATAATTCTCTTGGGCATATGCCTACGTGTGGAATTGCTGGGTTATACGGTAACTCTACATTTAACTTTTTGAGAAATGCCAAACTGTTTTCCAAAGTGGTTGCATCATTTTACATTCCCACCAACAATGAGTGTTTCAATCCCAACATCCTGACCCATACTTTTATTGCCTGTCTTTTTTATTATAGCCAACCTAGCGGTAGGAAGTGGTATCTCATCATGGTTTTGATTTGTATTTCACCAATGATTAATGCTACTGAGCATCCTTTCATGTGCTTATTTATCGTCTGTATATCTTCTTTGGAAAAACGTCTATTCAAATCGCTTATCTGTTTTAAATTGGGTTGTCTTTTTATTGTTGTTATAAGAGTTCTTTACGTTTTTCTGGATACTAGACCCTTATCAGATTTACGATGTGCAATTATTTTCTTCCATTCTGTGGGTTGTCTTTTCACTTTCTTGATGGTGTACTTTGAAGCATAAAAGTTTTTAATTTTGATGAAGTCCAATGTATTTAGTTGTGATTTGATTACTTATGCTTTTGGTGTCATATCTAAGAAACCAGTGTGTTGTGAGGGCATGAAGATTTACACCTATGTTTTCTTCTAAGAGTTTTACAGTCCTAGATCTTACAATTAAGTGTCTGATCCATGTAGTATATGGTGTGAAGTAGGGATTCAACTTTATTGTTTTGCATGTGGCTGCCCAGTTGTCCCCGTATTATTTATTGAGGAGACTATTCTTTCCTCCCCTGAACTGTCTTGGCATCCTTGTATTGACCATAAATGAAAGAATTTACTTTTGGACTCTCAATTCTAATCCATTGATCTGTATTTCTATCCTATGCCAGCACCACATTATCTGGGTTATTGTAGCTTTGCGGTGAGCTTTGAAATTGGAAAATGTGAATCCTCCAACTCTGTTCTTTTTTAAGATTGCTTTGGCTATTCTGGATCACAGTGAATTTTAGGATCAGCTGAGGTTTTGATAGGGATTGTGTTGAATCTGTAGATCAATCTGGGGAGTATTTCTATCTTAACAATATTAAGTCTCCTGATCCATAAACATGGGATATCTTTCCATTTATTTAGGCTTTTTAAATTTCTTTCAACAATGTTTTGTAGTTTAGTGTACAAATCTTGCAATTTTTTTGGTTAAATTTATTCCTAAGTATTGTATTCTTTTTGATGCTCAAAGTACTACATTTTGGGTCTCTTCTAGCCTTCTTGAAGCACCAAGGTTAAAAAGAAATAATTATTTATGGACTTCATCTCCTATCCTATATCCCTGTCAGCTTGACAATATCCATAGTCGAGCATGTTCAAACCAATCTCAGATGTTTATAAACATCTTTAATGAAGAAGGAAATAGTACTGATCTACCATGAGGCAGCAGAATACAAACTGAAATGAAATAAAACAGGTTCAGACTAAAACTTGGTCACTTACAGGCTACAGAATGCTGGAAAATTTGTTTTCGTTCTCAAGACTTAGCTTTCTCATTGATAAAACTAAGATAATCTCTACCTTGCAGGATTTTATGTAGATTAGAAACAATACATGAGGAGCCGGCCCAGTGGTGCAGTGGTTAAGTTCACACGTATCACTTCGGCTGCCCAGGGTTCGTCAGTTCAGATCCTGGGTGTGGACATGGCACCGCTCCGCAACCCATGCTGTGGTAGGCGTCCCACATATAAAGTAGAGGAAGATGGGCACAGATGTTAGCTCAGGGCCAGTCTTCCTCAGCAAAAAGAGGAGGATTGGCAGTAGTCAGCTCAGGGCTAATCTTCCTCAAAAAAAAAAAAAAAGAAAGAAAGAAAGAAAAGAAACAACACATGAAACACAAGCTTCTTTGGGGCTTTCTCTTATTTACTATTATATCCTCGGTCCCTAGATCAAGTCTGGGGTATAGAAAGCACTCAATAAATATTTGTTAAATGAATTAACAAAATGTCTAATGTATTATCTAGCAAAAATAAGGGCCTAATAAATGGCAGCAATAGTTACTACTGTCATCATCGTCATCATGAGATTGTCAACACTAGCATAAATAACCTAATGCTCCAATAAAGTAATAAGTAAACCATATTATAGTGGTACCATAACCTGAATGAAGTGGGAGTACAATTAAGTTTAGCCAGAGGTAAGGCAAGTCTGGTCAGAACAAAGGAAAACTTCAATAACTCCAAGATGGCAGTTCATCTGTAAATTCCACTTTGCTCACTTGCTATTGTTGAATGTAGGAGAGGCTGAAAAATGCTGCACCAGAGAGCAGGAAATGTTCAAGGTTTGATACAACTGGAAATAAAAATTCTACCATGTCTATATTATACTGATTATAATAACATAAACACATTAACAGTGCTAAGAAGGTACTCTAATTTTTCGAAAACAGAATAGAATGTTCTTTAGGTTCTTATTTAAAGTTCTTTGTTTCAAAAAAGAAAGAAAGGAAAGTAGAAAAGATAAAAATAAAAAGAACCCCTCAAATATGCCAGGCTGGAAACATCTAGTTTCTAGGTTCTTATAGTTTCTCAAAACTTCACAGAAGTATCTGTAAAAACAGGAAAAAAGGACAAAAACTAATGTTGAAACCAAAATTCAAGTCCAGTTGCCATATGCAACCTCTAAAAATGCCTTCTGATGTTTCAACAGACTGCTTTTTCATTTCCTGTAGTTTTATCTTCTAAAAAGATTATGAGGGAGCTACTGTTTTGCACTTAAGACATGGCAATAAGACTCTAAAACACTCTAAACTTGACACTGGTCATTACTAACTAATTGGTTTGAAAACCAATTTTTTTCTACCTCTATTTCATTCCCATAGCCACAAATCAAAGGAAGATGATTCTAAAAATTGTCACAGATAGGATAAAGAAATAACAAGATCTTTTAGAGGTCCAAATAGAAACTATATAATCCTGTCATTAACATTGCTAAACCTTGTTTGTATGCTTTTAAAAGGCTGCTTGTCTAATCACACAAAAGTAGCTGCACTCATTGACGGACACGATTTAAAAGACCTTTCTTACTATAAGAAAAGCAAAAATCTACTTAAACTTCAAGTAATACTTTAAGGTTAAAGAAAATATTTGCAGTCTGAAATTAAATTCCCAATATCGTTATCCTGGTATGCATTCTGTAATCATTTGAAAATCTTCCTTTTGTCTTTTTAAAGTAATAAAGCTAATTTGTTTTTTTAATTTTTAAACAATTCATGGACTTAGTAAAAAAAAAATTAGCAAACAAAAGTATAGAATGAATGTAAAATTCTCCCTCTCTTACCCACAGACCCATAGCCCTAACTCCTCAAATGAAACCACTGTTAACTGTTTATCAACAACCTAAAGTTTCCCATGCATAAACAAGTATAACCAATCCTACACACACAAAAGAAAGTTCAGTTCTGCTATTGACAAATATAAACGATCACCTTTAATACAAAATAAAATCAAGCCTATATCTAAATTTTTTTATTATCAGTGTATGACTATAACACAGTAATTAGAGAATCTAGAGCCTAAAGCAACTTTGGAGAGCATTTACCAATCTCCTTGTTTTACAGTTCAGGAAACTAAAACTCAGTTAACTAGATAACTTGTCCAAAGTTAGTTACTACCAGTGCTATTCCTAACTTACCACTCGGATGCTCTAGTATTTGTTCCTTGCACAATTTTTAAGATATTACTATCTCCTAATAGATCTTAGAACATCTTTCTCAAATGGAAAAAAAAAAAAATCCTGCAGTTTAGATTAAAGTGAAGAAGGTACAATCTGTTAAAGTGTCTCCCACTGCGTCAACCTTTCACTGCATCAGGAGAGCTTTCACTTAGTTTCCTCCAAAACAACAGTTCTGCCTCCTGGGCAGACTCAACAGCCCTATTCACATCTGTAGTCTTAAGTAAACAAGTAAAAATAAAGTGTAAACCTTGTGAATTTAGCTAACTCCTGTGCAAGCACAGTAAAATGATGGATTTGATTTTCTTGGTTGAGCGCCTAAGAATTCAGAGAACTAACAAGCCCCAACCTGTACCCTGTGTAACGATATCTCATTAAGAAGCTCAAGAGGGAAAGTTCTTGGTTTCATCAAAAGTGAATGAGATATATCACGGATTCCTTGTAATCCACTTACAAAAATCATGTGGGCTAATATTCACCCAACTGGTATGTGAGCAGAGACATGATGTCAACAGTCAAGAGATAACCCTGTTCCAAAGCCAATGTGTTTATAGCAAGACTCTCAGCAGTGATGAAAAGTACTCTACTGAATGCCTGCTAGTAGAATCTGCAATGGAGTGGGCAGATTAGATAACTGAGCTTTAAGACACAGAATTCGGTTTTGGTCACACCATGTGGCCCCAGGCCTATCTTCTAAGTGCTTTGTTTCTCAGTTTACCTGCTTTTTAACTGGTCACAAAAGCATTTATTGGATTGGGGAGGGGGGTAGGTTTCAGAGACTTTTGACAAAGACTTTGCACAAAAAACCAAAGAACATACTGTGCTTTTTGAGTTCTCTTAATTTAAAACAAAAAACCTAGAAGCAGTTATTTGCCTTCCCTCCTATCTTTGCAAGGTTCTATAGAAGCCATACTCTCCATTCTCTATTATCTATTATATAATCTTTTGCTGATTCTTTAAAGCTTTCAAAATTACACAGAAATAGAAACTGCCCCTTAAGCCTGACCTGGCACTAAATACTAAAACTTCTGTGGATTGTTAGCAGTAAAAATGCCAAATAAAAATCTCCCGGATACACTCTCTCACTCTGTGTATGTTGTTACCTTGAGTTTCTGGGATTCGTCTCCAACATAAACAGTCCTATTGTCACACTGAAGGAGGTGACCTCAGCCCTCTGAAGACTGCGAGGGAGTGAGTGCTGTTCCCTAAAACAAAGACAGAAGGAAGATGGGCCAGGCAAGCCGCATCTACTACTGACAACTAGTACTGACAAATGCCAACTATCACTTCTAATAGGGAACAAAATATATTGAACCTACAAAATTCTCTTCATTTTTACAAGAGTAATTATATTTTTCATCCATAAAGCACCTTCCTTTTGAGGAGTTATTTGATACTAATGCCTTTTTAAACTGATTTTTTAAAAATGTGTGCTCCCAGTCTGAAGTGGTCTGACAGAAGTAGTCAGTAATATATTTTCTTCTCCTTTATTCTAGTTGGGGCAAGGATCCTTCCTTATTCAGCCCATTCTCGAAGGAGATCTAGAAAAGCTTCCCTTCCTCAGTTTGTAGTAACATTTTAAATTAACTTTGCACACCGGGGAAAAGAGAATGAGCAATTACTGTAGGTTGTGGAGACAGACATAAAACATTATTAACAACAGCAAGCCACACTATAGTCACAGGAGTAATAATTTAGAATCTCAATTATTGGCACCTAATAATCTAATACTTTTGGTTTTGTTCCTCACCTTCTGGTTGCCTAATTTTGGGCTACTTCATTTTATTTTTTTAATCATCATATTCTCCACAGCTGGAAGAAAAATACAACAAATTGAAACTCCACGTGGTAATTTATTTCCTAGTTGCTCTCATAAAAGGTTTGATGGAAAAAGAGATTGAAATTATTATAGTGACTCATATAAGGTGCTGAATTATATTAGGAATTCATTTAATTATTTTATTAATTATTCTTTATAAGTCAATAAAGTAAACTGCTGTAGTACTCTCCACCGTATGTAATAGTGAACCCAAAGCAGCTCAAAAGACAAGCATGGGTTTAGGAAAAAAAGAATACTGGGGGTCAGGATCTGGGTAGAGTCCTTGCATACCTATTTGCTAGCTGAATGCTCCTAAGCAAGCCACTTAACCTCTCTGGGCTTCAATTTACTCTGCAAAGTGGCAGAGGTGGGCCAAATGATCTCTAAAGCTCTATAAATCTATTGAAAATAAGGAATTATTTTTAGCTAATTAAATATCCATAGCCTCTTTATTTTTTTTTAAAAGGTTGGCCCTGAGCTAACATCTGTTGCCAATCTTCTCTTCTTTTTTCTTCTTCTTCTCCCCAAAGTCCCCCTGTACATAGTTGTATATTCTAGATGTAGGTCCTTCTAGTTCTGCTATGTGGGATACCACCTCAGCATGGCTTGATGAGCGGTGCTAGGTCCGTGCCCAGGATCCACACTGGCAAAACCCTGGGCCACCGAAGCGGAGCACATGAACTTAGCCACTCGGCCACAGGGTCACCCCCTCCATAGCCTCTTTGAGGTAGGTCAATCTCAAGGAAGAATTACCCATAAAGATAAAAAAATAAGTAAGACACAACGGAGGGATGAGAGATCAGGGTCCCTACCCAGTAAAAAGAGGATCTAAGTGCCACCTGACTTCAAGGTAGCTTATTGAACCTTGAACAGGGGCCACATTGAAAGTCCACAAACTTTCCCTGAAGAAATTACAGACTTTCAAAACTAAACCTCTTGGTAACATGCCATAGGCAAATAGGCATCCAATATGATTTGTAAAATAGTTTTAAAAGCCATTTTTTAAAATAAAGAAATTTGTATTTGATCATTTTCCCTCTACAGTTGAGGTCTCTGAAAATATACACTTCTATCTCCTTCCTTTCTTATCAAACTCACACATGTTTACAAGGGCCGGCTCTAATCCGAGAGCAGGAACGAGGTCATAAGACAAGAGTCTGATCAGGAAGAAAGTCAGTGAGAACTTCCCCCACCTTTTGAAATTTTAACTCCTGTCCAGGCACTCCCTCTCACGCTGCACTCCTCTCATAAAATGTGGTATTTATTTATCTTTGCTTCTCCTCAAAGGTGCCTAGAGAAGCCTGCAGGGTGAGCTGCCACCTTCCAGATTTAATCGGTTTTCCTCAGTTGTTAGGCAGCTCTAAACACAGAAACCAAGAACTCTTCCGCTCGATTGGGCTTTCTCAATACAAGAGCTGGCACAGCCTCACACAAATTTCATCTGAGTGGAACAATAACAATATTAAGTTCCCTCCTATCACAATGGCCCTAGTGTTATTTGGTTAGGTTGTCACTCCACCTGTCAGCTGCCACCAGGGGACAACGAATTTGCAAATTTACACAGTCTTCTCAGGAATGTTCTTTCTTTTTTTCTCTGTGGACTCTACATTTGTGTGGCTCCTATTCTTCAAGGGCGTGGGGGCTATTTAAACAGATTTAAAAGTTAACTGAAAGGGTACCCTGCCTACAAATGGGAAACTGCCAAAGAGCAGACTTAACTTATGCAGTAAGCAGGTGACAGAGCAAGGAACAGCATCCAAAATTATGATTTCTTGTCTTACTAAGGCAAAAGGGTCTAAGGTTGTATCCAGGGTTGCGGGCTGGGTTGGTGGCCTGGAAAAAGGAAATGGTAGTATCTCTATCTAGTTACAGTAATTTTATATACATCCACAATTCAGGTCAACTCAAAGACATAAAAACCTACAACACTTTCACACATCCCTGAACACCATGATTAAACACAGATAGGTTGGGATTCTGTGCCCTGAATCAGTATCCTCCTGTGTTAGCAGCCTCTAAACAATAAAAATCTATGGATTCTCCTCCCAGAGAAAAGGGTAGGAAGTAATAAATAGGTAGGGAGAATAAAGGGGCTCTCCCATGTTGGGATTTTTCATTTTCAGAAAATCAAGTAATTAAAGAAAGGTATGATATACAATATTAAAGAGGAGCAAATTGCACAGTTAAACAATAAAAGGTGCTGAAGAACACTCTTGTTGACGCTGTCTCCAGAATCCCTAGGACAGGACATGGTACATAGCAGGTGCTCAGGAATGTTATTCTCTCTGCCCAGGACCAACACCAACACCATGGCCACAAGGCTCCTCATTCACTTCACTCAGGACTCTGCTCAAAGGTTTCCTCTTTAGACATGCCCTGTTTGACACATGTTCTAGAATCTGCTTATCTCTCTTCATTTTCCTTATAACACTTAACACTAACCAACACTTTGTATCTATCTGCTTACTTTTTCATGGTCTGGGTAGGTTCTCTTTTGGTTCACTGCAGTATCCTCAGCCTCTCAAACAATATCTAGAACATTGTAAACACTCAATAAATAGCTACTGGATGAATCAATGGTTAGACTGGATTATAACCTACAAACTTACTCTGTTCCATATTCAGTCAGTCAGTCAACAAATAATTATTGTTTATTTACCAAATGTGGGACAATGTCTAGGAGTAAAGAACCTATGTTAAGAGAAGGTCCCTACATAAGGAGGTCATGATGACACTTTAGTATGGGATGTGTCATGACATTGTGCATAAAGGGATATGAGAGCAAGGAAAAAAGGCATCTAACTAGACTGGCAGAGTCAGTCAAGTTCTCCCAGTGAAGCTTCAGTTAGGTTCTGCAAAATGAATAGCACGTGGGAGGAAATGGAATATGCAGCCTCATGATGAAACCACATGGTCAGTGGGGAGAAATGGCAGGAGGTAAGACTAGAAAGATGCAGGGACTCAGCATGAAGGGCCTCAGTGCTAAACGAAACTTAATCCTGGAAGCTGGAAGGAGCCACTAAAGGTTCTAAGCAGAGGAATGACAAGATCTGACTTGCATTTTAGGAATATCACTCTTAAAACATTAGAAGGGGCCAGGATAGAGGCAGTAAGACAGGATTTTGCAGTAGTCCAGATACAAGCAATGAAACTAAGACAATCCATGCCTGCACTCATTCATTCATTTCTTCAACCAAGAATTTGGAATGCCTGCTTAGCAAGGCCCTGTGCAAGGCACTTGGAGTAGGTAATAGCAATGGGAATGGAAAAGAGCCAGCTTTAAAGCCATGAAGTAGGTAAAATATGAAGAACTGGGTGACTGATTAGAGGAATCTAATATGACTGCCATGTATATGGCTTGGGTGACTGGTGCAAAGTAGTGACATTCACCAAAATAGGAAACGGAGTCGGGGAGAGGGGTGGGGAAATGGTGGCGGTAACTATTTGGGGGGAAATTAAATGTAAAGTTTCACACAATCTGAAGTACCAGTTGAACATCCAATTAGAGATGTCCATTAGGCAATAGACAGGGAATTCATCACCCTCGTGAGAACAAGCTGGAAAAATCATTCTGTTGTATATAAACTTTCAAAAACTTCTATAATGGCCTCCTTGGAGACTCCAAATTTCCCTTCTGTTAACCTCAGATGAAAACAATCAAATTAGTTATTTCTTTACATTTTCATAAAAATTAAATTTATACCTTTACAAAAATTTAAACTTAGAGAAATCCAAATTAAAGGACTAATTTTTCAGAAAAATAACTCTTTATATTGATAACAATGAAAAGCACCACTGAAATTCTAGTAATATGTTAATCAAGAGAGAAATCTATCATAAACAATGGAAAATTAGTAGAAGGTGAAAGAAAGAAGGAAAACAAATGGAAAGCTGAATGTGTACACATGACATTCGTAACAGAGATGTGACTTAACTATCAAGTCAGGAAAGCTTCAATTGACCTTACATATGTTATTTGTATATTTATGTTTGTCACCAATGAAATGACTTGTGGCAGTTTATGAAAATACATTCAATACAAATAATAAAAATAATTAAGAAACATGAAATCAAAGAGGAACAGAGGAAAATAATGGTAGGAGTTAAGATTAGCACTCAAATGCATATTGTTTATTCCTCCATAGCTATTAGAGATGGTCTGCAAATTTGGCTCTAACCTTCCTAGCAACCAGTGTCAAGAAGAAAGTATGATCAAGTATAAGTTTCATAATAACCACAAGATTTTTTTAGAAAATGAATCAGTGTTTCCTGACCTCAGATCTCAGAGGAATTTCATCTCCAGGTCCTCAAAGATGATGTGGTATGGAATCATTATTTATTGAGGAATGGCCTCCTCAATAAAAACTCAATCACAGACAGAATAGTGACTTTCACCCAGCTGTTTGCTATAACATCCATCACTGAAGGCCAGTGATTTAACACCAATATTCTATAAATACCATTTCTCAGAAGTAGGTTTTTGAGCAACTGGATAGCAGAGAGTTCAAGGTTCTGATC
This sequence comes from Equus przewalskii, assembly GCF_037783145.1. NCBI lineage: Eukaryota > Metazoa > Chordata > Mammalia > Perissodactyla > Equidae > Equus > Equus przewalskii. Next base: position 13,858,270 of record NC_091855.1, on the reverse strand, counting down.
TGTATTTTATTTTATTTTATTTGAGGAAGATTAGCCCTGAGCTAACATCTGCCACCAATCTTCCTCTTTTTGGCTGAGGAAGATTGGCCCTGAGCTAACATCCGTGCCCATCTTCCTCTACTTTATATGTAGGACGCCTGCCACAGCATAGCTTTTGCCAAGCAGTGCCATCTCCGCACCCAGGATCTGAACCGGTGAACCCTGGGCCGCCGAAGCAGAAAGTGTGCACTTAACCGCTGCGCCCCGGTGCTGGCACCAAGAAGAAAGGCTTCTGTCACCAGGAATAGAACTTGGGCCACGGCGGTGAGAGCACCAAATCCTAACAAAGTTCTGATCTTTAAAAGGAACCTGACACAGATTTTCTGTGGTGCAAATTAAAGGTGCCCACGTCCTTTAGCAATAGCTAGAACAGAGGGTAGGGGTAAAGTCCTCTTAAAAAATTGAGTCTAATGAAGACATCACACTCTACACAAACATGGATTTTGTAGAAGATAGCCCACGAAAAATATAGTGTAACCAGGCAGAAAAACGATGAGATTTGGAGTTATGCTTGGCTCAAATCCTGGTTCTGTTACTTATTGCTGTATGACCCTAGAAAAATCCCTAACCTGAGTCTGTTTCCTTTACCTACAATATGCACGCTGTAATGAGGAATAAATGAGATAATAAATATAAAGTGTTAGTATAGTGTTGAGTATGTGGACATAAAATAAACGAAGGGGCACAGGGCAGAGTACCAACAAAAGTACTACAGCAAAAAATAGCATACGTGATGTTGAGGAGAAGGAAACACAGAATCCATGTCTGGCGAAGGAAGACCTCTTTACACTGTGGCATAATTGAGTTTGGTGCCAAGAGGGCGCCACTTCTCTTAATGGGAGTGTATTATATTCCTCAAAAGTGTCTGGTGAGTTGAAAATGAGAACACATTTCTAGACCAAGATCTTTTTTGCTTCCTTCAGTTGCATATAATTAATGTTCAATGTTTGTTATAAACAGAAAGATTCTACATATCAAATGATAGAGGCCAATAAAATAACTCATTCATCTAATTTCTAAGTAACCACCCACATATTTCTGTGTATCATCAAATTTAAGACGCAACCAAAAGAACACTTATGATAAATGACTTAATTATAAACCTATACTTGAAGAAAAGAACTTTAATTTAACAAGCAACATGAAAAATAACCAGAGCCTTTTCTCAATAATAACTACTCATTTTGTCTTAGGGCAGGTAGACACACATGCATTTGAAAAGAAACATCTGCTTTCCTTCTCACAGATATCTTCACCTAAGGAAAAAGAGAGAAATTCCTGGTTCTCCCAAAAATGCTTTAAAAGCCAAAAAAGCATGACCAGATCTAGTTATTTAGGGGCATTTCTTTCTTCCTTACAGGCATCTCACTTATGAATCCTAACACTTGAAATATTTCATTTCCATTTTCCTTCAATGAATCTTTTTTGGCTGGTCACCTCTCCTAAACTATATCCACCCCATCCCCATACCCCTGGGCTGATCACATTTCTCAGTACAGAGGACACTGATACCATCATTCCTTGGAAGGCCTCTCTCTTGGTTTATTCTATTTTATTCATTTTTCCCCCTTTATCTCCAATGCCCATTCTCTCTTACTCCTACATAAGCCAACATTTAATTGTCTGGCATCTGTCTTTGAATATGGATTGTTTATTTGAAAAATATAAAGCATTGTTTGGTACATATACATGTTTTAAGATTTTCCATAAATGGTAATGTGCTATACATAGGTTTCTTCCATTTTTCACTAAATCCTCTTTGCGAACTGTATCCATGATGCAGTATGGCCCTTTAGTTTATGCTAAACTGTTACGTTGTATTCCAGAGAAAGAATCTGCTGCCTCAAACCGTGCTGCTATATCCAAAGGTGACCTCTAAATGAACTGAAGCTTAAATGTAAAGGTGGCTAACAGAAAAAAGGGTCAAATCAGAGTGTAACCCTGTGGCCCTGGACCTTAAAAGCATAAACTGTAAGATTTTTTAAAAAGTGATATATTTGACGAACTCAAAACCTTAAGGTCTACATCAACATGAAGTCTTCACTCAAATCATGATAGTAAAAAGCCAAATAACTAACCGGCATAGAAAGATGCTCAACTTCATCAGAAAGGACTGAATGCAAATTAAAATGAAATACCACTTTACATCCATCAGTTTGGAAACATGAGCAGGTACAAACATATAATATGTTGGCAAGGACGTGAGGAAGAGGAGTCTTCAGCTACTGCCGGCGGGATATAGGCTGGCACAGCCTTTCCACGCAGTGATCTGGCAGCACTTCGTGACTCCAGAATGTATGTTCTTGATGACCCCGCAAATCCTACTCTTGAGGACATTCCCTGAGAGTACAGAAATGTTTCTCACATCATTGTTAGTGGTAACACAAAGGAAGACACAGTCCACTTCTTTTTTATGCAATACAAAATTCTGTAGAACCAGACTATGAAAATATATCTCTTCTCTCTATACACCTTTTTTTTTTAAAAAACACAGTCTATCACAAACTTTCTGTAGAGAATTAGAGTATGTCTGCCAACCTGAAGTACAAAATAAAAATAAAGTCTCATATTGGCAAATTACTTTCTTATAGAATCAAAAGGAATTTTTCTTAAATAACAATACTCTCTACAAACAAAGGCCCTAAATATCTCATACAGTCTGAATATTATTATTTAAATGTAACAACAATGTACTTTGAGACTTTAAAGAATTTAGAACAATTTATTAAAACTGCACATCTTACCCTGTTATTGTAGCCATGATGTGATGACAAAGGATAAGAGCGTTGAGTTTCCTAAGGTTATACTGGTCATTTTGACAAAAGGTCCCTATTTTATTTTCCCATGCTGCCTTAAAATCAGTGTGGTAATCAGTTCCCAAGAATTATAGCATAGAAATGCTGGAAGCTTAACAAGGCCCCTGCTCTGAGTACTCCAAGTGCTTTACAGAAAGGTTTGACGGACACTGTGCATGTTAGTGTATCACTTTATTACTGAGTTCACACACACATGGCGCTCTGGAGTTAGGGGGAGCTCTGCAGGTGCCTGGGTTTTAAGTAAGACAATAATTCGGTCACTCTGGAGAATTCGGAAAAACAACTTGAATTATAAATATGTAACTCAGCTTTTTATAGCATCCCTAGATTTCACATACTTTCCCAAACTTTAGATATGAATCTGAAATGATATTACTTAAAGCCCACAAATACCTGCTGTGTATGTGTCTCACAAAAAACCAGTATCCTGAAGTGTGCTTTAAATACAAAAGGTCTTTGCCCAAAGCCTGCATTTTCACACACACACACACATTTACCTGACACAGAGGCTACCAAAAGAACCACATTCAGAGGAGGGCAAAATGTTGGGGGTGGGAGAGGCTCTTGGCAACGATGGCAATTTGAGAAGCCCAAGCAGATTGGGACGTATGGCTTTGTTCCATCAAAAGGTCATTTGAAGCACAGTATTTTATTTTTATAGTAGGGTATTGAGTTCCGAGATCTCCGATACACCCCAGGGAACCAGCGCAAGCTAGTCTCAGCACTGTGCCAGCCCCCTGCTGTGTCACTAATGAAGGCAGAGAACTGTGAGTGCACCCAAATAAAACACAGGAAAAGGCGAAAAAGGACTCCGCGCTGGGTCTATTCCTTTTATTCCAGAGGAGCAACCTTTTCTGTACTTAGGGACTAATGAGTCATGAACAGGAGGTGGGAACAAATCACACAGTGCGTTACCGGGAGGGACAACACCGGTCAGCCTTTGTGTTCAGTAGCCGGTTCAGTTTTCAGAGCATTTCCCAGCAAGGACCAAAAGCAACTTGAACAAAGGAAACGGGGCAGTTAGATACTTGAACTGTCTCCATTAAAACTCCAGAGAATTGGGTGCTTCAGTGTTGGAGTGATGGTGGGGGTGGGGAGGAGGATAAGGACGGGGGCCCAGGGAAATCAAATAAAAATGGCATTCTCTGAAAAGTTTATAAAAACTTTTTTTCAGAGTTGTTATTCTGCACAACTTTATCTTTTCTAAGGGATATGAATTCCAATCCCTCAGCAGAACTTTAAGGGGAGAACAGAAATAAAGCCTAAGAAAGTATTTTATTTTTCCATCCTCACCACTTAATTAAGAATGGCCTTTACAGCGTTCGAGGTTTTAATTGCCTTCTCCCCCTCCCCAACCCCCTTCTTCAGTTATGCCCATAGAACAACTGAACCAGAGCCAAACAGATATCTGAAGCTTCTCTCAAGGAGGAAAAAATACCAGCACAATTACCCTAGACACCATTTTCTCCTCCCTCCCCCTTCTCGCCCCTCTCCCCGCCATCGCTCTCTCTCTCTCACATACATGCACGCATCCCACAGCATTTCTGGTGCACAAGAAGCTTTCCTGGCACAACTGATGGCAGCAAATGCTGTAACATGAGAAAGTTTCCAATAATTTGAAGAAAAGGAAGAGGAAAAAGCAGGGGGGAAAAAGTGATTACAGAGGAAAAGGGGGGTTGAAAAGACTAAATCTGTAAAAAATAACATCTTCTGAGATACTTTCATGGAAAATAAGAGGGATCCAACACAAATCTGATTTACTTCCATATACTTTAAAAATCTAGAATTTTACCTCTTTTCTCTTTATTTACTACGATGATGTATAGGCCAATAAAAGATATTTTTAGTCGGCCCACAATTATCACAAAACTTCTATGCCTACCAGAACTTAGACCAAGGACATCACCATTAATCCCCCTCGAGATCCTCAATTTTGATGAGTTCTAACAATAAATTCAGAGTACACTCGCTAAAGACTGTATAATAGTAAATAAATTATTTTTAAATAATTAAAAATAATATCAGTTCCTCTTTATTTAATATCAACAACGTGCTGGTTTATAGGCATGACCTCTAATCTTTGCAACCATGATGCAAGTTAGACATTACCAGGCATTCCCATGAGGATATTATAGAGTCAATGACTTGCTCAGAGCCACATAAGCTTAGTCAGTGATGGAGCCAGGATTTGAATCTAGTTTTTTCTGTCTCCAAAGCCCACCCTCTTTCTATTAAACCATAGAAGAAAGAAGATGTATTCAATCTTTTAAAATTTCAACAGTGTAATTTAAGCTTAATACTATGGTAACCCAGAGTTTCCTACAATCAACAATCCATCATATAGATTAATAATGAAGAGTCATAATGAGAATGACATATTTGCTAATTAAAGTAGACTGCTGTAGGCGATCCCCAGGTTGTACTTTGACACCTGGGTAAGTCTCCAGAGGGTCTCAGAACACCCTGATACTCATATTTAGATCAGTATTGGACCCCAAACCCTAACCTAATCCATAGGTTCAGAGTCCAGTTCTAGTATATATGCCTGCTGCCCAAAATAAAGAGAGTCATTAAATGAATAGAGCCTCCAGGGATCAATGACCCTAGGGAATTCAGAAATAGTACGGATTTTGCCAAAAGTCTCTTAATGCTTCTGTCACTCTGAACCTTTAGGAAGCCCTGGAAGTATAATTCCCTGAAAAGACGCTCAAGACTAGAAGCTAATCCCAGCAGAATACAGACCTTCTCCATCACTAACAACATCCCTCCAGTTTGAAGGGTATCCCTATCTAAGATTAGTCCTTCTCCCTGTGCTCTGGACTCATCCCATCTCAAATTGCTCCCATCCCCATTTTCTCCTCTCCTATATGAACCTCTGTGTCTCCATCGTCTCCTTCCCATCAGCATTTAAACATGCTCAAGCCCACGTCCCCTCCTCCAGCCCATACCTCCTTCATATACTATCTTCAGTCTCTTTCTTTATAGCCAGAATACAGGAAAGCATGACCTACACCTGTCGATTCCATCCACTCACCTCCCACTTACTCTTTAACCAAATTTACTGAACTCCTGCAACCACTAATCTAACAAAAAAGCTCTCAAAAATTCACCAATACATAAAGAAGATGCGTTATATATAAAATGGAATACTACTTAGCCATAAAAAAGACAAAATCATCTCATTTGCAACAACATGGATGATCCGGAGGGTATTATGCTTAGCAAAATAAGCCAGACTGAGAAGGACAAACACTATATGATTTCACTCATATGTGGAATATAAACAAACAGATGGACAAAGAAAACAGTTCAGTGGTTACCAGGGAAAGGGGGGTGGGGGGGTGGGCACAGGGGGTGAAGGGGAGCACTTATGTGGTGACAGACAAGAAATAATATACAACTGAAATTTCACAATGATGTAAACTATTATGAACCCAATAAAAATAAATTCACCAATACTTCTCAGTTACAAAATCCAATGTCATCTTCTCAGTTTTCATCTTACTTGACCTCTTAGTTGAATTCAAAACCATTAAACACTCCCACCTTTTTGAAACCCGCTTCCCTTGGCTTCCATAAACCATACACTACTGATTTTCCTCATGCTTCCGCAGCCTCTCCTCTTCACTTACTTGAACATACCTCCCAGAGTGTTGCTATGCTAGGCCCTCTTCTCCCTATGGCACTTTCCTTGGACAATTTCGTCTGTTTCCTTGATTTCAATCAAACCAGCTATACCCTGAAGAAGAGCAAATCTATACATCCAGCCTAAACCTGTCTCCATTTCTAGAAATGTAGGCATCGTCCAAAGAACGGGGGATACAACGAGGACCGAACCAGACATGACCCCTGCTATCACCAAGTTCACTGTCCAGGTCATCTGCTTGGATCTCTCAAAGGCACCTCCAACTGAAAATATCAAAAGCTGAAGTTAAAATTTTCTCCCACTCCCAAAAAAACCCCATTCTTCCTACTCTATTTCTCATCTTAAAGAATGTCACTACCACTCACACTTTTAACTAAACCAGAAACCTGGGAATTATTCTTGACTCCTCCCTTTCTCCAATAAATCACCAAATCCTAACATTTTTACCTCTTAAATATCTCTCTCTATAAAATCTTTTCTCATCATCCCACTGTCACTTCCAAATCCAACAAACCATCATTTTTCACTTACATTATACCCAACAACTTCTTAACCAGTCTACCTGCAGGTTTATTTCCCACTAATGCATTACACGCAGCTACAAGAACCACACAGAAACATACATATCACCAACACTGAGACTGGCCTATAGCACGGGTTCAATATATTTTTGTCAAATGAATGAATTGATCAAGTGATCAATCAACCAATCAACCAACCAATTCAGAGCCAAAGGCTAGCTTCAATGTTTTTTGAAAATCTACCCAAAATTGAGTGGTGGTCTTCAGAAAAAAATAATATTGCGGGGCTGGCCCCGTGGCCAAGTGGTTGGGTCTGTGCGCTCCGCTGCAGGTGGCCCAGTGTTTCGTTGGTTCGAATCCTGGGCACGGACATGGCACTGCTCATCAAACCACACTGAGGCAGCGTCCCACATGCTACAACTAGAAGGACCCACAACGAAGAATATACAACTATGTACTGGGGGGCTTTGGGGAGAAAAAGGAAAAGATAAAATCTTTAAAAATAATAATAATAATAATATTGCCCCCAAATTTGTGCCCGTGTTGCTTTTGTGCTCCAGATCACAAATATTAGGGAACTGCATCAGATTGCTGAATACTGTGGACTGGGATCCACATTTAAACCTGCTATGCAGGATCACCATGTATGTCTACAGTAGTGGTTCTCAGGTAGGGATGATTTTGTCCTCCATGGGGGTGTTGCTACTGGCATCTAGTGGGTAGAAACCAGGGATGCTGCTAAATATCCTTCAATGTACAGAACAGCCCCCAACAACAAGGAATTATCAAATCCAAAATGTCAATAGTGCCCAGGTCTGTAGTTACAAAAACAAGGCACTATCACAGTAGCACTATTTCTAAATGCCACAAGATTAGGATGTCACAATAAGACAATAAGCCTGTTTATTGCCTTTGTAAAATGAGATATGATACATTCCACTTCCTAGAGTAAAAGTTAATAAGTTTCTCCGAATTTAAGAAATGGACATAGGGGCCAGCCCCATGGCCAACTGGTTTAAGTTCGCACGCTCCGCTTTGGCGGCTCAGGGCTCCACTAGTTCAGATCCTGGGCACGAACATGGCGCCACTTGTCAGGCCATGCTGAGGCGGTGTCCCACATAGCACAACCAGAGGCACTCACAACTAGAATATACAACTATGTACTGGGGGGCTTTGGGGAGAGAAGGAAAAAAATTAAAAAAGAAGATTGGCACTCTTCAACAAATGGTGCTGGGAAAACTGGACAGCCACGTGCAAAAGATTGAAAATTGACCATTCTTTTTCACCACACACCAAAATAAACTCAAAATGGATCAAAGAACTAAAGATCAGGCCTGAAACAATGAGTCTTCTAGAAAAGAATATAGGCAGTACACTCTTTGACATCAGTTTCAAAAGAATCTTTTCGGACACTATAACTCCTCAGTTGAGGGAAACAATAGAAAGAATAAACAAATGGGACTTCATCAGACTAAAGAGCTTCTTCAAGGCAAGGGAAAACAGGATTGAAACAAAAAAACAGCTCACTAATTGGGAAAAAATATTTACAAGCCACTTATCCGACAAAGGGTTAATCTTCATAATACACAAAGAACTCACACGGGCTTAACAACAAAAAAACAAACAACCCGATCAAAAAATGGGCAGAGGACATGAACAGACATTTCTCAAACGAAGATATAAATATGGCCAATAGACACATGAAAAGATGTTCATCATCACTAATCCTCAGGGAAATGCAAATCAAAACTACACTAAGATATCACCTTACATCCGTTAGATTGGCAAAAACATCCAAAACCAAGAGCGACAAATGTTGGAGAGGTTGTGGAGAAAAAGGAACCCTCACACACTGTTGGTGGGAATGCAAACTGGTACAGCCACTATGGAAAACAGTATGGAGATTTCTCAAAAAGTTAAAAATAGAAATACCCTATGACCCAGCCATCCCATTACTGGGTATCTATCCTAAGAACCTGAAATCAGAAATCCCAAGAGTCCCTTGCACCCCTATGTTCATTGCAGCATTATTTACAATAGCCAAGACGTGGAACCAACCTACATGCCCAGAAACTGATGATTGGATAAAGAAGATATGGTATATATACACAATGGAATACTACTCAGCCATAAAAAAAGACAAAATTGGCCCATTCGCAGCAACGTGGATGGACCTCGAGGGTATTATGTTAAGTGAAATAAGCCAGTCAGAGAAAGACGAACTCTATACGACTCCACTCATAGGTGGAAGTTAACATATTGACAAGGAGATCTGATTGGTGGTTACCAGGGAAAAGGGGGGCTGGGGGGAGGGCACAAAGGGGGAAGAGGTGTACCCACAACATGACTAACAATAATGTACAACTGAAATCTCACAAGGTTGTAATCTATCATAACATTAATAAAAAAAAAAAAAGAAGATTGGCAACAGATGTTAGCACAGGTGCCAATCTTTAAAAAAGAAAAATGGAGATAAAATTTAAATGACGGCTTGGCTGGCATTCTAGCTCTGGGAATAAAAAAATATACATTTATGACAAGTTCTAATAAGATTTGTTCATTTCTTTATTGGAGGCCCCTTTCTTTCTCCACTCACTTCCAACAAAAATAGACACAATAACAAATTACCCTAAGGTGCAGGCGTGCGCACGTACACACATAGACGCACACATACACACACAATGTTGCATCATTGCTTTCCTTGGTTTTGGGAAACAAAAGGATTGTCTCTCCCTTATGTCCCCTCTCTATATTCTCCACTCTATTTAACCAATCATAATATAGTTGGGAAGTATGTTTTATTGTCTGTTGTACTTGTTGATGTGCTTCTATTCCTAAGATAAGAAATAAGTAAATGTTTATATTTCTCTCAGAAAACAATGTCAAGAACAAAACACCTAAATCAATATGCTTTATTTGCATGAATAGAAACTGATTTTTTTTTACAATCAAGAAACAAGAGGGGCCAGCCCATGGCCCAGTGGTTAAGTTTGCGCAGTCCACTTTGGCAGCCCACGGTTTCATCGGTTCGGATCCTGGGCGCAGATCTACCACCACTCATCAGGCCATGCTGAGGCAGTGTCCCACATAGCACAACCAGAAGCACTCACAACTAGAATATACAACTATGTACTGGGGGGACTTTGGGGAGAGGAAGAAGAAGAGCAAAAAAAAGAAGATAGGCAACAAATGTTAGCTCAGGTGACAATCTTAAAAAAAAAAAAAAAGAAAGAAGAAATATTCTCCATTTCTATTTTAATCAAGTAACCATGAAACCAGTGCCAATATATAAGAATTCTAATGCCTCTTTTTCTATTAACTGTTTTTAGATACCACATTTTTAAAAATGTCATTTTCTGCACAAAATGCAGAAGAGGAGCCTAAAAGACCAGCAGTTATGATTTTGTGAGTGAAAAATTTAGAGGAAAACAATACTCTAGTGATTGAATATCACAATCTCCATGGCTTGCTATGACAATTTTTGTACTTTGTATGATACTGTCAAGATTTAGAGTAACCTGCCATAGGTCAATAAAGCTTCTCAATGGCTTTGTTGTATAATTACTGTATCTGATTACTACCTTAAGAGCTTTTGATCATTAAATGTACCAGCTGTGGCCTGAACAGAACGATCTGATGTAGGCTGAAATAACACATGGAGACCTCGAAATCAAAGAGTAAAACTGCTTCGATTATGTGTATTCATCTCACCCTAAGATCTTCGATGGTTCCCATTTTCTTAACCCTACTTTATCAATGATTCAGTTTTTATTAACACTACTTGAGTCTCACCAAATAAGGGTTATCTCTTCTAACTGAAACATAGGATATGTCATAGTAAGTGAAATCACAGGTTAGTAATTGAAAGTCTCTAGTGTACCAACAGGAGCTGTGACCCAGCACTTGTACAGCATAAAGATTCTAATAAATAGGTTTCACCTTAGATGAGTACACTGAGGAAAGAGACTAGATAGTTCTGCAGTGTGTACACATACCTAGATATCTATATACAAATACCTCAGATGTGTCAGAACAGAATAAATAGCCCTCAGTTCTTAGTACTAATATCTAGGCCCAGATAAAAGCAGGAAATGAATTTGAAAGTGAAAAATAAGCAGAAAACAACATTAATCATTGTTAATGAAAACAAAAGATTGGTAGCAACCTGAATGTCCATTAGTAGGGGTCTAGATAAAAAAAAAAATGCATTCCATCCATACAACAGACATCCATGAGACCATAAGAACAAGGAAGCTTTTTATGTACCAACATGGAATGATTTTCAAGATATATTGTCAAGAGAAAATAACAATATATTGCTAAGTGAAAATAAGATGTAGAATAGTAGTAAGTAAGCATTTGTGTAAAAAGGAAAATTATTGTGTTTATATATATAATATATATACACACATACACATCTATACACACACACATATATCTATATATATCTTCTATATGCATAAAATATATATGGAAGGAAACAAAAGAAACTAGTGACAGGAGCTGGGCTTTAAGGAGGCTAATATGGTGGTTGGGGCAAAGAGTGAGTGAAAGATTTCTTCCTATATACTGCTGTGTACCTCTGGAATTCTGAACCAGGTGAATGTATTTCTATTTCAAAGCAAATAAAACTGAAATTTTTTAAAAAATATTTTTGCCAAATCATTGCATAACTGTTCATTAGGAAAAATAATTTTCTAATCACTCTCTAAATTAGTAAGTTCTATTAATATGTAGGTCAATATGTGTGCCTCTGCCTTCCATTAACATGGCTCTGGGGGCCGGCCCTGTGGCCCAGTGGTTAAGATCGCGTGCTTCACTTCAGTGGCCCAGGGTTTTGCCGACTCAGATCCTGGGGGCGGACATGGCACTGCTCATCAAGCCATGCTGAGGTAGCATCCCACATGCCACAACTAGAAGGATCCACAACTAGAAATACACAACTATGTACCGGGGCTCTTGGGAAGAAAAAGGAAAAATAAAAAATAAAATCTTTAACATGGCTCTGGTAAGAGCTCCTAACAAAACAGCAATTAACTTAAAAAAATCTATAGCAGTTTTTTCCTCAATAACTTTCTCTTCAAATCATTATAGTACTTGCAATGAAAAAGAAACAGTATTAAGATTCTGATAAAGCTTATTTTCCTTAATTATGAAAACGGGAAAAAAATGACACTTGTTTGCCTTATTCGTCTATCATTAGGAAATACATACAAATACAGAAATCAGTTTTGACACAGGTGATTCCAAATTTAAATGTCAAAAAATAGGATTCTGGGGCCGGCTCCATGGCTGAGTGGTTAAGTTCATGCGCTCAACTTCGGCAGCCCAGGGTTTACTGGTTCGAATCTTGGGCGTGGACATGGCACCACTCATCAAGCCATGCTGAGGCGGCATCCCACATGCCACAACTAGAAGGACCCACAACTAAAAGTATACAGCTATGTACCAGGGGACTTTGGGAGAAAAAGGAAAAATAAAATCTTAAAAAGTAAATAAATAAAGGAGATCTAAAATTTAAAAAAAAAAAAAAAAGGATTCTGACCTAGCTCCTCTCTTTCTAAACAACAGAAGTATCATTTAATGATGTGATTGTGTGACCTGGACACATGTCCTGGGACCACAGCCAAAAGAAAGTTGAGGATGTCATTACTATGACATATCCTACCAAGCTGGGACCACAACCCTGCCTGTGCATTCTAGAAGCAAGCTCAAGCAGCATTTGAATCTTTGGCCATCTTCTGACAGAAGGAAAATAAACAACTCAGTATCAGTTATACCAACCCCAAACCTGTGATCTCTGAAGACGCTCTTTAGTGCTCAAAAAGTACTAAACAATTACATCCTTTAGGCATCTCATTAAAGGAAAAAGTATTTTAAATTCTGTAAGAGCCATATTAAAGTGACAGAGACCGGGGCCAGCCTGGTGGTGCAGCAGCTAAGTGTGCGTGTTCCACTTCAGTGGCCCAGGGTTTGCCGGTTCGGATCCTGGGTGCGGATGCAGCACCACTTGGCAAGCCATGCTGTGGTAGGTGTCCCACACATAAAGTAGAGTAAGATGGACACAGATGTTAGCTCAGGGCCAGTCTCCCTCACCAAAAAGAGGAGGATTGGCGGCAGATGTTAGCTCAGGGCTAATCTTCCTCAAAAAGGAAAAAAAAAAAAGTGACAGAGACCTATAATTGTTAACTCCTTCAAAAATCAACCAGGACAAGATAATTTTTTCCAAGTCATGTTAGTGCCAAAGACCTTTGGGTCTTCAACTAAGTACTTGCTCTCATTGGGCTGCATAAATCAGAGCAGGGCCAGCGTTTTTGAACAGCTTATAAACAGCTAGGCATTACTTTGGATCTGACCTTAACTGAAATTCTATCAATGAAGTGTTTGTGTCTAAGTTTCAGTGCCTTCTTTTTTTTTCTTATGTTGAAGTTTAACTGTTAACAGTTTATCTGTAATTGATGGTGACACCAGATATTGACTACTAAACTATTTTTCTTTTTCTCAATCAGTATCAGACAGACCAGACACATACATGTTGAGGATTGTGGTAAAATATCTGTTCTTCAGTTGAGAAATTAGACTTTTCAGTTAACGCTCTTGAAGAGACGATCAAACCTCACCTTCAGTCCCGCCATTGTTTCATAAACGATCCTCTAGGTTAAAGGAAAAGAAGGTACCTGAGTAGACCAGAGAGAGGCTTGCAGAAAAGGCTGAAACATTCCCCTTGAAACTATCTGCACTTCAGAGTGGGAACACCCCCTGCTTATATTCTTCAGTGCTCTGGGGCCTGGGTTTTGATAGACACTCAAAAACAAATGCAGCTACTCAAACATTTACCCATGGCTGAAAAGTATCTCCAGCACTCAAGTGCATTATGGAATGTGATTAACATGCTTTGATTTTGAAAAATCCCAGAGAAGGAAAAGAATGTAAATAAAAGAATGGAAAATATATATACAATTGGACATTATGGAATCAGAAGTATGGACAGAAAATATACAAATAAGAGTAAGTTGACACATCTGGGGAAGGCAACACTAGCCCATTCATCCTTAAATTCTCTACAAAGTAAACGGGAAGCAACTGTTTCTATCCTCATTTTGCAAACAGGAAAATCAAGGCATGAAGCAGAAAAGTAACAATGTGGAGGAACAAAAAGTTACAGGTTTACAAAAGTAATGATTGAGAACACTAAGGCTGTCTCCTCATGTCATACTCTACTGTTCTAACCTTTCCTTATCCCAGAAGGACCCCATCTGTTGTTCCTACCTGCTCTTCTGGAAATTGGTACTATTAATTACCACTAGGTAATACACAATTATCGCTTTCACGTATACAGAATATAATTTTAGCCAGGTGTAAAAGAGGGGGAGAAAGGAGAAAAAGACATGGTCTTTGATTTCCAGGAGCAGGGTGGGTGTGTGTGCGAGAGAGACAGAGACAGAGAAAGAGACAGAGACAGAGACAGAGACAGAGAGAGAGAGAGAAGCACACCTGAAATCTTTTTGGAAACAGAAAAGGATGAATAAAATTCATTTTAAAATAGACAGCATAGATGTAGTCTAATATCATATACAGTGAGGAAAAAAATACACACTTTAAAAAAAACTTTTGTCTTTTTGCTTCTTATGTTTTTAACGAACTTGGACTATATATTCAGATTCAGTCATACCTTGGTATCCGCAGGGGATTGGTTCAAGGACAGCCCCCCAGCCCGCTACCCGTCGCCTCTGGGGATGCCAAAATCCTCTGATGTTCAAATCCCTTAGGAGGCTCTCCATACACGTGGATTCAACCAACCACAGATCGTAAACATAGCACAGCATCCACAGTTGGTTGAATCTGCGGATGTGGAACCCACGGATTCGGAGAGCCAACTGTTAACACTGAGTGCAGCACAACAAAATAAAAACCAACTAAAAGATTTAGATTTCGCTGAGATAGGCAGGCTCATGTTAATTCTAAAATACTTATACTGCTAGTAATACTATATGCTACAACTAACAATGAAGAGAAAATACTACCATGGTATCCTCCACTTTCTCAAACATATCAGTTTAGACAGAAGCAAATGCAAAATATTGCTATCAAGGAGAACTTAAGATCTCTGGGTGAGTAATATACTTTTTTTCTCTCTTTTTTTGGTGAGGAAGATTGGCTCTGAGCTAACATCTGTGCCAGTCTTCCTCTAATTTATATGTGGGATGCCTCCACAGCATGGCTTGATGAGTGGTGTGTAGGTCCACACCAAGAATCCGGGCCGGGAATATCAGGTGCCAAAGCAGAGCATGCCAACTTAACCACTACACCACCTGGCTGGCCCCTGATGTACATTTTTTAAATGACCACAAATATGAAAATCAATGGAATCATAAGTTTCTAAGCAGATTTTGACTACAATTTAAGCTTAATTTGCCAAGACCACATGAAATGTAAAAAGTAGGGTGAGTAATAATTTACCTGCAGAAGTTTTGATTGAACATATGCTCTAAGTGCTCCTTTCCTGAAATCATACTGGCAGAGTGGAAAATTAACAATGTGTGAGCAATGGGAAACAACTTAATTAAAACAGACACCCTAGACTGTAAAAAAGAAGATCATTATTTTGGGGAAAAAACAGGCTTTCAGAAATATCCATGGCAAAGTTGGTCAGATTCTAGGACTAGAGAGATTCCAAAAACAAGAAGGTATAGTATGTTAACTCCTTTGTAGCATGAAAATTTAGATAGCCATTTAAAACAAATCCAGGATTTTAAATAGACCAAGTTATAGCTAAATATAGGATGTTGATAAAGCCCATGACCTACTGAAGTAGACATTAAATCTCTCTGTGGCATTGCTAAAGTGGGTCTTTTAGGAAACATCTAGACAGTTTACTAATAAGTCAGCTACTAATTATCTTTATAAAGTTTCAATATGACACTTTCCCTACACAACCTTCTTCATCTTTATTTAGGAAGAAAAAGAAAAGCTAAGGGCTTAGAACCTAACATATTTATCATATTATTTTTCCTTTATCATCTTCTCTTGATAAACTGTTCCATTAGCAGAAAGAATAAGAGCTGAATGTGAACCAGAAACCATACCCTTAAAACCCTGCAAACATAAATGCAGCTTAAACAGAGAGAGGAAATAACAAAATAGATTTAGCCATTCAATTGAAATAATATATCCTTAAAAATAATGAATATAAACAATAGAATATGCATAATCCTTCATATAATATCTGCACATGGTGTATGAATCATACGTGACATACCTAGGATGCTGGGTAGCTCACAGACACTTAAAACTTGTATCTTCCACTTCATGTATATAAGAATAAGCACACATTTTAATGTGATATATTCCTAGCAATTTAAAATATACAACTCATATTTTTGTTTGGGGAGAAGGGATTGGTTGTTTTGTTTGTGTTTTTGGAGTTTGAGCTTCCAATAACCTTTTATAATTGGTCTACACAAATACTACATGTGTGGATATTTAGAAAAAGCAAATGTCTTTAACAGTCAACTTGAAACTTTTTCAAGTTGATATGGGGCCTTTCTACATAAGCAGTAGGTTGGTCCTCCCCAAATGAAACCTAAGTAATACGACCTATTAAATAACAAACAGTCTACCGGACAGAGTGATTACAAATACCCTGAGGACAGGGACCAGATCTGGTATTTCTACATTCTGTCCATCATCTAGCATGGTGCCTTGCATATAATAGTTATATAATAAATATTGGTTGTCTGAAACAGACTCAAACAGCCCAAATCCTAGCCCTACTTCTACCATTGACTTATTTGGAAATTTAATAAATATCTTCTGGATTGTCTAGCCCATAACTTGCTCCACCTCTCTTCTTAGAGCTATTGACCACCATCCAGAGGAGAAAACCTACGCCTACGCCCATTTTAACCTTATTTTTATTATATGACCTTTACTCCTTGGCTATAGCTGTTTGGATCAAGAGTAGACTTATGACAAACTAAGGCAATTAGAGTGCCTCACTTAATAATTTGAAATTAGAGGCACATAAACTGGTATTTGGAAGCTAAACAGGTCAACAGCAGAGTATTAAAACAAAGTTCCCTCTGAGTTTCTCAGAGCTACCTTAGTTCTTCCTTTCTTTTTTTTTTTTTTTTGAGGAAGATTAGCCCTGAGCTAACTACTGCCAATCCTCCTCTTTTTGCTGAGGAACACTGGCCCTGAGCTTACATCCATGCCCATCTTCCTCTACTTTATACGTGGGACGCCTACCACAGCATGGCTTTTTGCCGAGCGGTTCCACGTCCGCACCCAGGATCTGAACCGGTGAGCTCCAGGCCACTGAGAAGTGGAAAGTGTGAACTTAACCGCTGCACCACGGGGCCGGCCCCTTAAAATAAAGCTTTTTGTGTACACGTGTTTTTGTTTTTGTTTTTGTTTTTGAGGAAGATTAGCCCTGAGTTAACGTCTGCTGCCAATCCTCCTTTTTTTGGTGAGGAAGACTAGCCCTGAGCTAATATCCATGCCCATCTTCCTCTACTTTATGTGTGGGACACCTACCACAGCATGGCTTGCCAATTAGTGCCACGTCGCCACCTGGGATCCAAACCAGCGAACTCCAGGCCACCGAAGCAGAACAGGCGCACTTAACCACTGCGTCACCAGGCCGGCCCCAGTTCTTCTTTATTTCTGATGCCTAGCTTGTACAACTATTCCTTGAATTCTGAGAGGTCCCTTATATTCCTAAAGGAAAATTTCACTTTTGGGTAGTAAGTAATAGAAATGAACTAAAGTTTGTTTAAGCAAGAATCTGGGACAAGTTATTTCTCTACACAGCTGTTACACACATGAAAAATATTAAGATGTATTCTTCAAGTAAGAATGGTCCTTAGATGTGCTAGTTCAAACTTTCTCCCAATCAGAAATTCCTTTGAAAACCCCCTAAGAAGTAGCTTATGCTAATTACTTTTGAAAAGAAGAAGCCAGCTCTAATTGCCAGGTCCATTTTTAGAAGGAGCTAAAAATCTGCCTTCCTATAAATTGATGCACTGGTCCTAGTTCTGTCTTCTACAAAATTTAAATATTTTTTGCTTTCCATGTGTCAATTTTTTAGCTTTTTGAAGAGAGAGGTCCTGTTACCCTCTAATATTTACTCTTCTCCAAGTTAAACTTCCCTGGCTCATTCATTCTTACCTGTACTTGATAAGACACTTGATAAAATACTTATCAAGATACTTGATTTCTGTCCATGGCTATTGAGATGTGACACCTAGAGAACCTCTACTTTCAGCTTCCCCAACTGTTTAGAAAAGGCAGGGAAAAAGTGCTTCTGTGCCCAGAGAACATTTCTTGGATGGAGAAATAATATTATCCCAGTTAGAGATAAGGAAACTGACACATAGAAGCCCAATTTCAAACAAACAATAACAAAGCTTGATATTGCCCTCAATATTTCCTTCCATATCCCCAGGCCCATCCAGTGTGTCATGCTGCCATGCTTTCCCCATGAAATTATTTTCATTGGTCCATGGAAAGTGCCCCTAATGCACAGAGGCAGTGTATATCCTGCTCCAGTTTCTAAGGCATAGCTATGATCAGGGCATTGCAGGTCATATCCCTGCTCAGGAGCCTAAGAAAAAAAAAGGAAACAGGCTCACAAACATCTGGCACCAACCCATCTTATGGCATACAAACAAACACACAAGGAGAATTCAGGAGAAGTAATTCCAGAATGGCAGCAGAGAGATCTTAGAAAATCTGCTCATTCATAAAAGCAACAAGAATGCCGGCAAAATTGTCAAAATCAACTCTTTCAGAACTCTGGAAATTAACCAAGGCTTGCAACAATCAAGGAGTTATCATATGACCCAGCTATTTCACACCTAGGTATAAACCCAACAGAATTAAAAACATGTCCATACAAAACTTGTACACAAATATTCATAGCAGCACTATTCATAATAGGCAAAAAGTGGAACAACACAAATGTCTATCAAGTGATGAACAGATAAATAAAATGTGGTATATCCATACAATGGAATATTATTTGGCAATAAAAAGAAATAAAGTACTGATAGATCCTAAAACATTACACTAAGTAAAAGAGGCTAGTCACAAAAGATGACATATTGTATGATTTCATTTATATGAAATGTCCAGAATAAGCAAGTCCATACAGACAGAAAATAGATAAGTGGTTGCCAAGGTCTGGAGAGTGGGACAAAGCGGGGATAACTTTTTGGGGTGATAAAATTAGATACTGGTGATAGTTGTACAACTCTGTAAATATACTAAAAACCACTAGATTGTAAATTTAAAATGTTATAAAAAGTTGTTATTTTAAAAAGGGAGTTATCACTGATCTAAAAATTGCTCCCATGTTTCTGACCTTTGCTTCTTTGGTCATATCTTTCCTCTGCCTGGAATGCAGGCCCTTTCCTTTCTAACTATGGAAATCAGAGTTACTTTCTAAGAGTCCACTCAAATGCCACCCTTTCCACTGAGTCTTTTCTGATCTTCCCAGAGTGACTTTTTCCTTTTCCTTTGAACCTTCGAGAACACTTAATCATTCTTTCACGTCACCTTAAATAAATTAACGTGGTCAGTTCTTCATGGACATCTTTCATCTCCCCTACTAGATACTATGATTCCTGAGGACAGGGATCACGCCCTCTTTGCGCAGATATTCCCTGAGCGCACAGCACTTTGCTCTGCACCTGGAAGGTATTCTTACATGTTTGGTAAATGAGCATGCTTTGCCATAAGAGTAAACAAAATATATTAAATCACCCTAGGTAACAGTCTTTTTTTTCTCTTCTCTTTTTCTTTTTTATTTTTGGCTTAAAACAACACTGATCTATTATTTCTTATGATTCTGTGGCTTGATTGGGTTATTCTGAAGGTCTTACTTGGATTCACTTCTGAAATATTCTGCTGGAAGGTTGGCTGCACAGGAAAGTCCGAGATGGTCTCAGTCATATGCCTGGCAGATGGTGCTGGTCTCTCACCCTGCATGTGGGCTCATCCTCTAGTAGGCTAAACTGGTTTCCTTATGTGGTATCCTCAAGGCAGTGTCGAAGACGGGGAAGGTGCAAGCTGCATGGCCTCTTGGGGCCTACGCTTTGGAACTCACAAAAAGTCACTTCTGCCATTCTATAGGTCAAAGCAAGTCCCAAGTCCAGCCCAGATTCCAGGGCGTGGAAAAATAGACCAAATCTCTGGATGGGAAGAACGGCAAAATCACACTGCAAAGGAGCAGCCATAATTGCACTAGGAGAACTCTGGAGATTTTTTTCTGGTCTTGTATCTTTTTAGGAACACACAATAGACTGCTTGAAGAATTAATCATCTGAAATTTTTAATGTCATCTTTCACATCAGATGTGTTCAAAATTCTCTGTTATCACTCTGTTTTTCAATGCTTTTCCCTTAATTAAAACATTCTATTTCTTTCCAGAAAAATGGAAAAGCAGAAAAAGTAGAGTTTTAAAAATTATTTATCATATTACCCAATCAGCAGAAAGACAAACGCTTTTCTGTACTCCCTTCCACACTTTTTTCAGTGCATTACTAACAGTTTGAGATCGCAACTGTATGTACAATTTGTAAGTTTTCCCCTTAATTATGTTTTCTTATGCCATTACAAATTCTTTGCAAATATGACATCCTTTTCCAAAACTGAACCATCACCTTCCCTAATTCTCATAATATTAGTTTGCTTTCAAAATTTCACTCTTATGAATACGACAATGAATGCCTTAGTGAAAATCTTTCTGTACTTCTGATTATTCTTTTGGAATATACTGCAAGTCCACAGATTGATCTGATAAGATAAAAAGGAAGGAACATCCTTTAGAAAATAATATCATTGAACATGATCTCTAAAGAAAAAAATTTTAAATACACAAAATGTAAAAGAAAAATCACTCATAAGCATTGGTGTATGCCTTTCAAGTCTTTTCACTTCTCTCTCAAATATGTGAAATCCTGTCATATGCAGTTTGTTTTCCTGTCTTAATTAATTAGCATTATAACATAAGCATTTTAAAGCATTAAATCTTTTTTGTAAACATTTTAATGATTTCATACTATATAATGTGTAAAATATACAATAGTATATTTAATCACTGGAATATTTGGATTGTCTTCTATTTTTAATTATAAATACCTCAGTAAATACTACTGCAGTAAATATCTTTACATACAAATATTTATATATATGTATGATTATTTATTTAAGATGGATTTTCTGTTAATAAATCCTGAGGTCAAAAAAAAGTCTATGGGCAATTTTAAAACTCCTGATATTATGACACCAAGTTACATTCCAGGAAAGTTGTACCATTTTATACTCCCAATCAGAGGCCTATGAGAATATCCACATTATACACAGCATTAGACATTAAACAAAACTAAAGAACTAAATTTTAAGTGTATCTTTTGAATCTATGATTTAATTTTTTTGTATTTAAATATATTACATATTAATATATTAACACATAAATCTATTAATCCTTTATTTCTTCCATTGCTCTTAGGCTTAGGAAGATCTTCTCTGTTGAGGTTCACATCAATACTTAATGATATTTTCTTCTTTTTTTTTAGTGCTGTAAGTCTTAGGAAATATTCAACTGAGATACAATATCTATTTTAAAAAAGAGATGTGCTCAAAACTGACAAAATCGGAGCCAAGGTTGGAATGAAGTTTGAAGGAATCTCAGATGCTTCTGCTGCAGCAATATCAAACCAAAACAAAGTCAAGTGTCACTTTACTCATAATAATACCATAGACAAAGGGAAATTTTATTGAAGAAGGAAAATGTAAACTCTGAAGACAAATGTAGAGAAAGGAAAGGAGAAAAGAAAGAAGAAAGAAAAAGCTTTTATAATATTAAAATTTTCAAGATAATTACAATGATCTTCATCTTCAATAAACTTGAAACACAGACTTTCAATTTTATAAAGTACATGATGGATAATGGAGGGAATAAATTTTTTTAAGAGTATTTGACACCCAGAATGTAAGGAATATAATATTCTCGTTAAGACGACATTGTGTCAGATAGTGGCATCTAGTGGCAAAGGATAATGCTGTAACCCAATTCTAGTAGACATTATGAATATCCCAAAAGTGTGTGTGTGAGATATTTTCTCATATTTTTATAAAGATATAAAGATCTTATATTTTCAAATATTCAACAGGATTTCTATATCTAGCATTGCTTATTAACCTTTTGCTGCTGCTATTATGTGATTTCTGTCTATCTCACATGGCAGGATTCAATAGTGAAGCCATCTGGTCTTGGACTTTTGATTGTCAGGCGGGTTTTGATTACTGATTCAATCTCCTTACTAGTAATTGGTCTGTTCAGATTTTCTATTTCATCTTGATTCAATCTTGCTAGTTTGTGTGTTTCTAGGAATTTATCTATTTCTTCTAGGTTGCCCAATTTGTTGGCATTTTAACCTCTTTTCAGAACTACTTTTATAGGAGAATTTTTATCTTTGATGAAAAAGAATTTATCTCTTAATGTAGGTATTAAAGGATATAGACTAATACTGTTCATCTGCAGATCACCAAGTATCAGAGTCTTGGATATTCATATCATATATAAATACTTGAGTAAATCAATAATCATTCATCTCCCAAGGGATTTATTAAGGAGGAAACAGTTCCAAAATCATCTTACAAGGCCAGCATTACCCTGATACCAAAACCAGAGAAGGACACTACAAGAAAACAAAATTGCAGGCCAATATCCCTAATGAACTGGATGCAAACATCCTCAACAAAATATTAGCAAACCGAATTCAACAATACATTAAAAGGATCATACACCATCATCAAGTGGGACTTATTCCAGGGATGCAAGCATGTTTCAACGTCCACAAAATCACTGTGATACACCACATTAACAAAATGAAGGACTAAAAGTCATATGATCATCTCAATAAATGCAGAAAATGCATCTGACAAAATTCAACATCCATTCATGAAAAAAACCTCAAAAAAGTGGGCATAGAGGGAACATATCTCAATATAATAAAGGTCATATATGACAAACCCACACCTAACACCATATTCAATGGTGACAACTGAAAGCTTTTTTAGAACTAATCAACAAATTCAGTAAAGTTGCAGGATACAAAATCAATATACAAAAATCAGCTGCTTTTCTATACACTAATAAACCTTCAGATAGAAATTTTAAAAATAATCCCATTACAATTACAACAAAAATAATATCTAGGAATAAATTTAACCAAGCAGATGAAAGACCCATACACTGAAAACTATAAGACATTGATGAAAGAAATTGAAGAAGACACAAATAAATGAAAAGCTTTTCTGTGCTCAGGGATTGAAGCGCTATTGTTAAAATGTCGATACTACCCAGAGCAACCCACAGTTTCAATGCAATCCCTACCAAAATTACAATGGCATTTTTCACAAAATAGAACAAATAATCCTAAACTTTGTATGAAATCACAGAAGTTCCCAAATAGCCAAAATAATCTTGAGAAAGAAGAACAAAGTGGAGGGATACACTTGCTGATTTCAAACCATATTATAAAGCTATAGTAATTAAAAGAGTATAGTATTGGCATAAAAACAGACACATAGACAATGGAGCAGAATAGAAAGCCCAGAAATAAACCCACATATTTACGGTCAATTAATTTATGATAAAGGAGCCAAGAACATACAATGGGAGAAGGACAGCCCCTTCAATAAACGGTGTTGGGATAATGGGACAGCAACATGCAAAAGAATGAAACTGGACCACTATCTTATACTATACACAAAAATTAACTCAAAATGGATTAAAGACTCAAATGTGAGACCTGAAACCATAAAACTACTGGATGAAAACAAAAGAGTTGGCGGGGGGTTGGGGGGCGGGTGGCCCCATGGCCGAGTGGTTAAGTTCACACACTCTGCTTGGCCGCCTGCGGTTTCGCCAGTTCAGATCCTGGGCGCGAACGTGGCACTGCTCATCAAGCCCTGCTGGGGCGGCATCCCACATGCCACAACTAGAAGGACCCACAACTAAAAATATACAACTATGTACCTTGTTTGAGGTAGAAGGAAAAATAAAATCTTATAAAAAAAAAAAGAAAACATAGGTCTTGGTGCTGATTTTTTGCATTTGACACAAAAGCAAAGGCAGCAACAGAAAAACTAAACAACTGAGACTATAGCAAACTAGCAAAAGAAACCAGCAAAAACATAAAAAGGTAACCTCCCAAATGGGAGGAAATATTTGTAAATCATCTATCTGATAAAGTGCTACTATCTAAAATATAACTCAATAGGGAAAAAAACAAACAATCCAATTAAATAATGGGCAAGGATTCAAATAGATATTTTCCCAAAGAAGACACACGAATGGCCAACAGGTACATGAAAAGGTGCTCAGCGTTATTAACCATCAAGGAAATGCAAAATCAAAACCACAATGAGATATTACCTCACATCTGTTATACTATCTATTATCAAAAAGACAAGAAATAGGGGCTGGCCCCGTGGCCGAGTGGTTAAGTTCGCGCGCTCCGCTGCGGGCGGCCCAGTGTTTCATTGGTTCGAATCCTGGGCGCGGGCATGGCACTGCTCATCAAACCACGCTGAGGCAGCGTCCCACATGCCACAACTAGAAGGACCCACAACTAAGAATATACAACTATGTACCGGGGGGCTTGGGGAGAAAAAGGAAAAAAATAAAATCTTTAAAAAAAAAAAAAAAGACAAGAAATAACAAATGTTGGCAGGAATGTGGACAAAAGGGAACCCTTGTGCATTGCTGGTGAGAAAGCAAATTGGTGCGGCCACTATAGAAAACAGTATGGAGGCTCCTCAAAAAGTGAGAATAGAACTACCACAGGATCCAGCAATTCCACTTCTGGGTATTTACCCGAAGTAAATGAAATCACTATCTCAAAGAGATAGCTGCATCCCCAGGTGGATTGTAGAATTATTCACAATAGCCAAGACATGGAAATAACCTACATGTTCATCAACAGATGAATGGATAAAGAAAATGTGATATTGAGATATCTATTTTGGAATATTATTCATCCATTAAAAAGAAGGAAATCCTGCTATTTGTGACAACATGGATGGACCCTGAGGGCGTTATGCTAAATGAAATAAGTCAGACAGAAAGGCAAATACTGTATGATATCACTTGTATGTGGAATCTTAAAAAAAAAGGAACTCATAGATACAGAGAACAGATTGGTAGTTGGCAGAGGTGGAGGGCAGGGTTGGGGGACAAATGGATAAAGGCGGTCAAAAGGTACAAACTTTCAGTTATAAGATGAAAAAGTCCTGGGGACTTAATGGTAACTATAGTTAACAATATTGTATTGTATATTTTAAAGTTGCTAAGAGTAAATGTTACAAGTTCTCATCACAAGAAAAAAATTTTGTAACTGTGTATGGTGACGAATGTTAACGAGACATTATGGTGATCATTTCACAACACATACAAATATCAAATTATTACATTGTACACCTGAAACTAATATAATGTTATAAGTCAGTTATACCTCATTTAAAAAAAAGTTCTCATCACAAGAAAAAAATTTTAACTATGTGTGGTGAAGGATGTTAACTAAACTTACTGTGGTAATCATTTTGCAGTATACACATATATCAAATCATTACTTTGTACACCTAAAACTAATACAATGTTTTATATCAATTATATCTCAATTTTTTTAAAAAGAGCTTAAAAATATGCTCATGTCTTCAAATTAACTGTATTGGACAAATCACAGGGGTTTTTTTAATATTCAAGGTGGAAAGGACATTAGAGATGATCCAGACCAATACCTTCATATTTATAGATATGGAAACTAAGGCCCCAAATGATTACCTATTTAGACAAATCTTTTCACTTGTCAGGGCTGTTAGTTTATTCCTAAACTATTGAGTTTGGGAAGATTATTACAATATACTATTACCACCAAAACTTAACTAGCTCTCGAAACTGATTATAACTTAAAGAGAAAAAGTATGCTCAAGACAATTAAAGACTGGTTCAGAAACATCATCCTATGGTATACTGACACAATGGAGTACTATGCAGTTGAAGAAAAAGAATGAGGAAACTCTCTATGAACTGATATGAAATGATTTAAGGATATATTATTTTCGGAAAAAAGTACAGAAAAGTACCTATAGTATACTACATTTTTGTGTAAGAAAGAAGAAGAAACAAGAAATATATAAGTATTTGTTCAAATAACAAATATATACATATCTGCAAAAAGGGACAGAAGAAGAAAGAACAAGAAATGAGAAGATTACATACTTACAAGAGGTGATGGGGAGATGGGAATGACAGAAAGAATGGGAGGTGACGCTTGTCTGAGTATACTTTTTTGTACAGTTCTGACTTTTAGAAACATATTGATATTTCACACATACACACAAACACACAATCAATAAGGATGGAGAAAACTCTAAAATGAAATATAAACAGAAACAAATGAACTAAATTTGTATTTCAAATGAATAACAGAATCACACTTGATGAAGGGGTGGAGGGGGACAGACAACGGAAAACTAAATCAAGTAACTTTTGAACAACACTATTTGCATTATAATAAATACAACCACATCTATTAATCAAAAACAAAAACAAAAACCACTCTACACAAATAATGAATACTAGTCAGTAGGATTCCTTTTTGCAGATGTACGGGACAGCAATTTTGAAACTGCCTTCTTTGTATTCTAGGATTGAGTAAATAAGCAAATATACCAAAGATAATGGAGCCAGTTTCTCACTGTCAAACAAGGAAGCTAAAAATAAAGAAAGGAGGAATGATACAACGAACCCTGGGTTGCTGAGTTGGAATTAAGAGTCATCAGTATGTACTCACAGTTTTCCATAGGAATAGATGAGGACAGAGTATCACTTCTGTGGTATTACTACCTGAAATGTATAACCTGGATCTAATGATAACAAATTATCAGACAAACCCAAAATGAAGCACTTTTTATAAAATAAACAGGCGTGTACTCATCAAATATATGAATGCTGTAGAAGACAAAGAATGACTAATAAATTGTTCCAGAGCAAAGGAGATTAAGAGGCATGGAGACTAAATGCAACACATGATCAGGGATTTGAATTTGCTATAAAGGCTATTATTGAAACAACTGGAAGAATCTGAATGAGGTCTATAGACTAGATAATAGTAGTATATCAATGTTAATTTCCTGATTTTAATAATTATATTATGGTTAAATAAGAGATTGTCCCTGTTTTTAGGAAATATACATGGAAGCATTTAAGGATAAAAAGACATCAGGTCTTCAGTTCCAAAGAGTTCAGAAAAATAAAAGAGTATGTGTGTGCACATGTGTGTATGTAAAGCACCTGTGTTAAACATTAACGTTTGGAGAATTTAAGTGAAAAGTATTATACTAGAATTCTTTGTAATATTTTTCCAACTTTACTGGAATATTTCAAAATAAAAAGTTAAAAAGTTAGTCCTATTCACTGTTGCAACCTCAATGCCCAGAACCTAGCACAGAGCTGGCATTCAATTAATATAAGTAACTTTTGAACAACAGATGAACCTCACTCTTAAGTTATAAAACTCTAAGTTCAAGTTAGAAAGAGAAAACAGAGCTTGGGACCTCATTAGGAATCAAATCTCTACTGCCTTTCCCATGACTACAAATACATCAGACACACAGAAGAGTGGACCACTGAATGGGGGAACTATAGTTTCTACTCTATAAAAAACATTTTCCTGCCTTTGAGATATATATATCTCTCAAATGTATATATGTATATATATATATACACACGTACATAAACAACCTATCAGCCTAAATGCTGGTATTACCCACTTGCACACATATAACAGCCTGAACTCAGAGTAAAGTGAGATCAACACTTACCAACAGAATTATATTAGGGTATTTATCAGACATGGTGAACACTTGGAGGAAACTAAAGATTTAAAATAATCTGAGGGATCTATGGATCCTAATTAGAGTTATTCAAGATAATACATTCAGGTACTCATAGGAAAATCAGAAATAAAATCTGCTTTATCAAGAATCCAAAAGGTTTTTCCTTCTTGACCAGAAGAGTCTGACTTTGGTATACAAGCACTACTGATGGTACAGCCCAGAGTTAAACAGTATTTAGCTGAAAGGGAGCAATCACTTCTAGAACAACTATTCTATCTTCTCATTCTGAGTCTACAGTCAATTAACTCATTCAATCCATTATTTACCCAGGTAATTTATAGTTATTGAGCATTCACTATATGCCAGGTCCTACGCTAGCATTCTGGTGACCCAAAAACATAGATGTCAGTGATGGGGTATGAGAGATATCTCAAAAAGACAAATCCTGCTTGATTCATATATTCTTTCATTCTTAAGAATAAAGCAAAGGCAAGCGGACAACTTATTTATGTCATAGATTCACTTAAGCATTCCTAATGAATTGGTCCATATTCCTAAGGTTCCAAAATAAATTTAAGAGAACATTCTTTCATACATAAGCTTTCAGAACTACTCAGGGAAAATAGCCTTCCTCCCACCCCCAAACTACACTTTAAAGATCTAAAACAAAAGCAGCCCTCCAGCTTCCCAATTCTAAAATGAATATTCTAGATTCTAAACTCTAATAGGAAAGACTGAAGGAGGGAGTGGTTATAATTAGTGGTAATGAGGCCAACTGCAGGGTTGTGTCCTCTCACTCAATGGCAAGTTAGTTAAGTGCTCTTAAGGGTAAGTTTCCTCATCAGGAAAAACAAAAAAATATTTAAATTCCATCTCAGGTACATTGCACAGTACTTGGCACATAGTATATTTTGGATACATGAAATGCTAATTATTACTGTTAACTAATTATTAGCAGCAGCTGAAAAAATACACCTTGATGATGTTACCCAAGATGAGCTTAAGAAAATTTAAGAGATTTCTGGAATAGAATTCCTCAGATGTCAGAGTGCTGCTTATAACTTATTTCCTGAAGCTGACAGTTAATGTCCTCATTGCCCTAGAGGCTGAAGCAGAGTGAGACGCATTGAAACCACACCTTTCTGTCACGTTCAACAAAGCTAGAGTCTGTAGTTTGGTTACGACATATAATTTGTCTACCTGTTCATGTACCATTTATATCTCAAAATGCCTTAAATCTCAAGGGAGTTTTCTTCTTAGTTTTGAAAGCTAGTGAGTTGGCTCCTTTATATTTCTCCTAAAAACACTGAGTTATCAAAAAAGAAAAATATACGTGTCAAAAATTTCATTTGTATGATACTGTCTATAACAGAAGTACAGAGAAAGGAAAGACCTAGGTGGACTGAATTAGGAAACACTTAATAGAAGAAATAGGACTTGAGGATAAGACAGATTTGAATAAATTCAAAAGAGAAGTATGGATTTGTCTAGGCCTGTGGGAAAAAAAATGATCAAAGGTAGACAGGCTGAAATGGACTGCAAAGGAAGCTTCATGTGGGAGCGGGAAACAAAAGTACCTGGGCAGAGGTGGCCAGGTTAGAGAGGACCTCAAAGGGCAAGCTGAAAGCTTTAGGCTCGATGCTCAAGGCGTTCTTGAGCAGAGGAATGACAGGAGAGAAACGATTTAAAGAGATAAATCTGGAGACAGTGTGTAAGAGGGTGAGTAGTGAGGGAAGAAGGAAAAGGGCTGGTTAGGAGGCTGCTGGAGAAAGGAAGGCCTGGATTAGAATCTTGGCCATGGTGATAGATACACAACGGCAAACCCAAGAGATACTTTGAGTGATTGTTTGGAACATCTTGCTATAAAATCTTAAAGTCTTAATAGCAATTCCCAGGAGACCTTGGGCTCCAGGAGCCACAGATCACCTAACCTGGGAACTGGAATTGTTTGTAATCAAGAAGGTAAAGGAAAGGGCAAGGAGTGACTCTGAGAAGGACAGATGGAGAGGCCTTGGGCGTTGGCAGAGAAGCAGATGCACTTAGTTGGACAGGTGTTCTGGGACAAGCATCAGTGCGGTCTCTATGCTCTGATGTGTCCTGGCACCTTACAGGGAAGTGCTGGCCTGGCCCAGGCTCTAAGCAGCATCTCTAACAGCTAACAAAGTGTCCGACTTACTGTTCCTTGATTCATTTGTATCACATAAGCTCTACATAGGCTGATCTTTTTTTGTTTTAAGATTTTATTTTTTCCTTTTTCTCCCCAAAGCCCCCCAGTACATAGTTGTATATTCTTCGTTGTGAGTCCTTCTAGTTGTGGCATGTGGGACACTGCCTCAGCGTGGTTTGATGAGCAGTGCCACGTCCACGCCCAGGATTTGAACCAACGAAACAGTGGGCCGCCTGCAGCGGAGCGCACGAACTTAACCACTCGGCCACAGGGCCGGCCCCTACACAGGCTGATCTTAACCTCCTATTAAAAATGTGAAAAATGTTTGATTACTCACTATGTAGCTATCTAAATATTGTAAACTTCAGTTTCTCCTTTGTATACTTCATCTAGGCTCTACAGGAGTAAACACCCAACAAATATGCCCATATCGTTTTCAAAGCAGCCTTTCTTCTGATAAGACTTCTCACAGATTAGAACTTGTTGACACACTAAACACTGCAGATAAGGTTTCAGTTAAAAATATTTCATTCTTTAAAGAAGACAGGTTCCTTTTCCTTCTCTCCAAAATAAAACCTCAAAGAGAAAGAAACAGAGAGAGAAAGAGAAAGAGAGAAAGAGAAAAAGAGAGAGAGAAAGAAAGAGAGAAAGAGAAAAAAAAGAGAAAGAGAGAAAGGAAAAGAAAGAGAGAAAGAGCAAAAGGGGAAAAGAGAAAGAAAGAAAGAGGAAGAGAAAAAAAGAAGAGTGAAGAGTATACATGAAAAATGCCTAGCTTGCTTTCCCGTTGTGTGCATTCTCTCCAGAGTGAAGCCCACTTAAAGAAGCAGACTCATTTATAAACATTCCCTGAATCACAAGCTCAAGCATGAAGATCTGCCCTTATAGTGTTGGTGAGAGGAGATAATATTTGTAAAATGCTTAACACAGTGCCTGGCACATTGTAATTACTGAGAATGAGAACACAAAATAGTGGTCAACGAAAATAGCAGGCCAAGACAGTGTTTATTCTGCATGATTTCAATTATATTAAATTACATGGAAAAAGATCAGAAAGAAATACGCTAAAAGGTTAAGAGTCTACAGCAAAAGACACCATCAACAAAATGAAAAGGCAACTACAGAACGGGAGAAAACATCTGCAAACCACATATCCGATAAGGGGGTTAATATGCAAAACATATGAACAACTCATACAGCTCAACAGCAAAATTTCAAATAATCCAATTAAAAAAATGGACAAATGCGGGCTGCCCCAGTGGCATAGTGGTTAGGTTCGTGCACCCTGCTTCAGCGGCCTGGGGTTCGCCAGTTCAAACCCCTGGTGCAAACCTATGCACTGCTTATCAAGCCATACTGTGGCAGGTGTCCCCCATATAAAGTAGAGGGAGATGGGCACAGATGTTAGCTCAGGGCTAATCCTCCTCAAAAGAAAAAAAAGAAATGGACAAATGACCTAAATAGACATTTTTCCAAAGAAGATATTCAAATGGCCAACAGGTACATGAAAAGGTGCTCAACATTACTAATCATCAGGGAAATGCCAATTAAAACCACAATGAGATATCACCTCACACAGCTATTATTAAAAAGACAAGAGATAAGTGTTGGAGAGGATGTGGAGACAAGGGAACCCTTGTGCACTGTTGGTGGGAATGTAAACTGGTGCAGCCACTATGGAAAACAGTATGGAGGTTCCTCAAGAAATTAAAAATAGAACTACCATATGATCCAGCCATCCCACTACTGGGCATATATCCAATCCGAAGGAAATGAAATCACTATCTCAAAGAGACAGCTGCACTCCCATGTTCACTGAGCATTATTTACAATATCCCAGACATGGAAATAACCTAGGTGTCCACCAACAGACGAATGGATAAAGAAAACGTGATAAAGAACAGAGGCCGGGAGAGGAATTTACTGCCCCTGGCAAATAGAGACAGACAGAATTTTGTGCTCTCCTTCTGTTGAACACCTTGGCTCCCTTAACGACAAGACCACATCTCTTCTCGTAAACTTTATTTTCCTTCTACTTGTTCTCTCTACTTCTTTGAAAGTCATCTACCTGCTATTCTTACTTTTGCTTTCTAGTCTCAAAGAACAAAAATTTTCAACGTACAAAAAAAAAATGAAAATTGACTCTAAAGAAGCTTACTTCTAAGCAGAAATCTTATTTATGCAGATACATGACATATTACAATAAAAGTCTCCTCTAGTGAGAATGTATGTGCCATGGCCTCTTAACACAGTAAAAATATAGAAAATGTGAGAATAAAAAAAAAAATCCCCAGGATCCTTTTAACTTTTTTAAAAGTACACACATTATAAGCACTACATTAGAATGGAAGATCTTTCATCCAATCAGCTTAAATTGGACTGCAGCTAAATTCTATCTGATCTGTAGATAAGTATCAATAATTAATCCCATTTTATAATGGAAAACCACAAAGTTTGTAGACGGCTTTTACAAATTTTTTAGAAGCATTGTTCTAAAAGGCTACATGATGAATAAGCTATTCCATGGAACCTTTTCCTCTACAATGCAATACAGTATTCTGCAATTTCCACAGGAGGAACCCAGGGCTTCTGATGCTGCTGCTGCTGCTACATCTGAGGAGAGAAAAACTGAGAAGAACTGAGGAAAGTCTCTGCTTCCAGACTTGAAGAAAGAATTGAAATATTTAGATTTTAAAAATCGAATAATTTGGGGAGTACCAGCCTCTGGCCAAGTGGTTAAACTTCCATGCGCTCCACTTTGGCAGCCCTGGGTTCGTGGGTTCGGATCCCAGGTGAAGACCTACTCCACTCGTCAGCCATGCTGTGGAGGCATCCCACAAAGTAGAGGAAGATTGGCACAGATGTTAGCTCACGGCTAACCTTCCTCAAGCAAAAAAAAAGAGGAGGATAGGCAACAGATGTTAGCTCAGGGCAAATCTTCCTCACAAAAACAAAATAAAAACAAAAAAACTAATAATTTTAAACCCTTAACAAATCTATAAGGCTTTTCTTTTAAAGCAGTTTAAATCATCACCCTTGAGGGCTTGCATATCTTGCTCTCTGTTATGGGTTGAATCTGTCCCCCTAAAACTCATATATTAAAGCCCAGACCCCAGTGTGATGGTACTTGAAGGTGAGGCCTTCAGAAGGTACTTAGGTTTAGATTAAGTCATGAAGGTGGGACCCTTGTGATGGGATTTGTGCCCTTACAAGAAGAGGAACACAAATATCTTTCTCTCCACACACACACACACACACACACACACACACACACACATACACAGCCTGAGAAAAGGTCATGTGAGCACAGAGCAAGAAGCTGGCTATCTACAAGCCAGGAAGAGAGCCCTCACCAAGAAGTGAATCTGCAGGTACCTTGATCTCGGACTTCCCAACCTCTAGAAATATGAGAAATAAGTATCTGTTGTTTAAGCCACCAGTCTATGGTATTTTTTTATAGCACCTAAGCTAAGACACTCTCTTTTCTCCTATCCCATACTACACCCTGGCTTGTCCCCCAGTCACTAATACCTGCTGTAGAACAGTAATGAATACAGAGCTAAGTCATTTTCACATTAATTATTATTTCATATACTTAAGAGAATACTTTGCTCCTTGATTTTAATTTCAAATCAAATGTACAGACTATTTTATGCTTCTCTCTAAAAAAGTAACAACTTACAAAAACTAATTTGTTACTTTTTACTTATATGATCCTCAATGATTTCCGTTTCCTGTAAAATTAAGGGATTTTTGGCAGAAAATAGTATTCACTGCTCCTGGATTACATATGAAGATACAGAATTAAATTATCTTCTCTCATACTCAAAAATTAACTGAATTAAAAAGAGTAAAAATTTTTTTTTCAGCCTCTACTGTGTAAAATGCACTATGGGAGATAAGAAGTATGAAACAAATGGGGCTGGCCCAGTGGCACAGCGGTTAAGTTCACATGTTCCACTTCAGCAGCCCGGGGTTCACGGGTGTGGATCCTGGGTGAGGATCTACGCCCCGCTTGTCAAGCTATGCTGTGGCAGGCGTCCCACATATAAAGTAGAGGAAGATAGGCACGGATGTTAGCTCAGAGCCAGTCTTCCTCAGAAAGAAGAGGAGTATTGGCTGCAGATGTTAGCTCAGGGCTAATCTTCCTCAAAAAAGAAGAAGTATGAAACAACAGCTGCTCTTAAAATGTTTACCTATATTCTCTATTATCCAAATGTAAGGTAAGTCCTCAACAAAGTAACGAATCATTTCATTTTTCTAAAAAGTAATAGCATCAGACTCATGGGATCCATCCTTTCCTCTCAACTTCACACAAATCTTGTCTGCTGGAACAGATCACAGTTGGGCAAACAGTAAAATGTCACAATGTTCTCACTGGTCACTGATATGCACTCACTAATTAGATTATAACCAGTAAGAAAGGGGAAGAGGGCGACATATGAAAAGATGGGTAGAGAAAGACAAAAAAGAGGAA
This sequence comes from Equus przewalskii, assembly GCF_037783145.1. NCBI lineage: Eukaryota > Metazoa > Chordata > Mammalia > Perissodactyla > Equidae > Equus > Equus przewalskii. The sequence goes on along the minus strand of NC_091855.1, from coordinate 13,823,697 downwards.
AAAATAAAAATAGACAGAAAAGGTTGTCTTTACTAAGCTGTCTGTTTTAAGGTAACCAGGACAAGTGTTTAAGAAGAAAAACATGAATTTTTTCTTATACTGAAAGAAATATTTAGAATTACTTAAAGAAATACATGGAAAGTTGGCCCAAATAAAACATTGAAGACCTACACCAGTGTGGATCTCACCAGCTAAACCAGTGCCAAGATAAAATTAAGGACTCAAAACAGACCTTCTTGCTTCTTTGGCATTTTAAACAGTTTAAAGAACATATGGAATAAGGGAGAGAAGAAAACCATCAACACCAGCCTAATGATATGCTTATAACATCCTGCACCCCACCTTTGAAGCAAATAAAAGAATTTATATCTCTCTCTTCCTTACACTGGTTTGCAGAATTCAGAACTAGCATTTCCCAACACTTCCTACCAGTTGGTTTCAAAATTTAATGTGAACACATCCACGTCAATTTGTTTAAGATGCTTCTTCCTTCTCCTGCTGGATGCTTATCTCCACTGTGGTTTTCTCAAGGAGACAGTGAGTAGGCATTGGAGTTGCTGGCACTGCTTTTTCTGGGCCAGTTACAAAAGATAGGAGGCTGACAACAGACAATAAGAACCTGTTTTTATCATCATGCTTTGTTGCAACCTGATGGGCAGTCAGAAGTTCAGGGCTGTATTTAGCCATGTGCTATCACAGTTCTTTAAAAAGTTTATGGCTTAGTCCTCATTTGTAAAGTCTCAGCACGCTTCCTTCTTTTACAACCTTTCCTACAAACCGTAATGGAAAAGCAACTTCATAGCACCTTATATAACTTAAGTTCTCCCAGGGGTTTTGCCATTCCTGGTAATTTGGCTTCAGAACCAAAAAAATCTACCCTATGCTTAGTCTCCTTGGGCTGCTTTGTTTTTTTCTTTTTATTCTAACTTATTTCTCCAGAAAAGAGTTGCTCTCTCTACTTACATGTTGAAAACCTTTTTTTAACATTAATTTTCAAATTAGCGTTGGCCCAAGGTTGCTGCTCAGCTCTGCAACTTTTCTAAAGATTTGTGGATCCAGCCAGAGAAGTAGAATCTGTTTCGCTTTTGTGGAAAAAGTGATACAGACAAATTTGGAAACTACTACTTAAAAATTCCAAGTTCCAAATCTTACTGAAAATATTTGGGGCTTGAATTCCATTTTTATCCCCATCTAAGAAAAAGCTGATCCTAAAAAACTATAAAGTTCCTAATATTTCTCAGTTGTCAAATATCTTTCCAAAACAGCATTCTGATCAGTATAATGCAAATGAATCACCAATAAAGCAATTAAATTCCACCCAAGATATTCCTGTACTAAAATTCAAAGGAAAGTGCTTGGCAAAATGCAACTTAGGATCTGCCAAACCCCAAACTTCTGAAAACAAATAACAACTCTAGGATGCTTTGCCAAGTCTCAAAAAGCCAATGGCCACCCCTCTTTGAGAATGTCTGCATGTTTCTGAGCATCTTCTATTTATGCTTCATTTCCAAGCCCTTAAGTGTCAAGGTCAAGAACCATCAAGCAAAGAATTAATAAAACTGAAGCTCTAGGTAAATAAACTTCAAACTCCAAAGCTCTGTCAGATAGATTCACACACAGTTCATCTGTTGAGAGAATTTTTTTCCATTCAAGGAGCATTTTAGCCTCAGGATTACCTTTCATTCAGCAAGGATCACCTACATTCTAACTCTCATGGTTATCAGAGCAAATAGAGAGGTGTTGAGAACTTGGCTTCCTCCATCTTAATAAAACAGTTCAGGTCCTAGAAGCAGTTAATCCCTGGAAGGCTTTGTGATCCCATCCCCTGACATGTTTGATAAATATGGAAATTGTACAATGTTCTGACTTGTTAAAATTTTTTCAGCCTGCTTAACATGCTCTTTGGCCTTAACACACACAAAGTGCTGACTTGGCATGCCTGGGAGCCTCCATCACCTTCTCTGTTGTGTATATACTGACAACCCCTGAAGCATAAATAAGTCACACTTCACAAAGAAATGTTTATTCTACACTCTAAGAGGGACTATCCTTTTCTCAAGGAAACAAAAGTATGGCAAAGCAGAGGGAAGAAGGGTGTGTACAAAAAAATGTGGCAGAAAGGAGGGGAAAAAAGCTCAGTTCTAAATGATTGCAAAGCTGAAGACCATTGAAAAAATCTGGGTTGGGCTGGTGTGTCTGAAGTTGGCTAACAAATCTTTCAGAGTCTGAAATTACTATGGTTAAGAAACAACTATTCCTCTTTGTTTCTCACTTTACAAAATGTAATGAATAATATAGTTTTCTTTCTGTACCTTTTGTAATTCAAATGAGTCAACTCCCCTATAACACTCTTCAAAGTTAAAACGAAATACTAATCCCATCTGTATCTGGCCACCAGTGAGCAAGAAGGCAAGGTCTGGTCTCATGAATAGGTCCAACTTCTACTCATCTCAAATAACTAGTCATCTCGGAGACTGAATAAACAACTATATAAATACCAAGAAAGAGGGCCTGTAACTGTACAAACTGGGCGCCATGTCTAGAAACCCTGCAGACTCCTCCAAGCATAAGATTCACAGGGAAACTCTGAAGAAACCACAAAGACAATATGCTGATGAAATGCTGACGATGCACTGGAATCCTTCAAAATTTATAGCCAGCTACACTTGTCAATCACAGCCATTCCTGATATTCCCAGATCCAATCATCAAATTCCCAACTCTTAAACCATTTCCAGAAGATTGTCTTTATGGGGTCTCCTGAGGCTGCTGCTTGAGTTAAACTTACAATTGTGAGAGCAACAGCAAGAGTGAGATGCATGGTATAATGGAAACAGACGCCTCACAGGTGCAGAGGCAGGCACACCTTAGTAAAAAGAAAAGCAAGCAGTAAGATAGCTGAGTAGGAGAGAGCTGGAGGGAGAAGGAAAGGAGCCAAGAGTCAGGATGGTATACATACTAATAAAACCATCCAAGAATAACTGAAAATTAGTTGTAGCTCCGCAGACAGTTCTCAGGGACTAGGTAGGTTTGAGGTAGGCAGGAAAAGGACCAAAGGGCCATTCTAAAGGGCAAGAACTTGATCTGTGGATGCGGGGGAAGAAAAGGAGAGAAAAGAGTGAAAATGTTGACCTCTCTGCCTAATCTTGTTACCCCAATTAAGGAAAGAAGGAAAGCAGACAAAAGATGACTTTAGGAGAGAAAAATAATTAAAATGATTGAATATTATCTCCTTTCTTCCCATCAATACTAAGTTTCTTAAAAATAGTTGTAGCTCAGTGCAGTAGGGCATGAAGGAAATAACACTACAGAGAGAAAAGGAACCAGCCAAAGCAATGACCAAGTCATCCATCTTCTCTCATGGGAGGGAGGATGCTCTAGAGTCTAGATCAAGGCTTCTTAAACCTTAAGGTGCATGAGAATCACCTGGGGATTTGTTAAAATGCAGATTCTGATTAATTAGGTTGGGAGCAGGGTCAGAGCTTTTGCATTTCCAACAAGCTCCCAGGTGATGCTAATACTGCTGGTCGACAAACCACACTGTGAGTAGTAAGCGTTAGTGTGGATCTAGCTCAGGTAAATTCTGGATTACCTCATGACCCTGCTCAAATTACTTCTCCAATTTCTCAGTTTCCTCTTTTATTAAATGGAGATAGCAACGCCTACATCATAAAGTTGACATGAGGAATAAACAAGTTTATTTAGCCTAATGCCTAGTTATTACCCATCACTAGCACAATATTTCCCAAAGTATGGGACACATACCATTGGTGGTACAAAGACAAACTTTTAAAAATTATAATTGTTAGGCAATATTTTAACAGGTATTGCAAAAAAAAAAAAACTCGAACTCAAGATTTCATTGATATTATCACTAAAGACAAAGCTAACCTTAAAAGAAAAAGTCAATTTAAAAAATTACTAAGTAAATAAAGGTACAAGAGGTACATGGATATGACAAAAATGATGAGGGTGATACTCAACTAACTAAAATTTGAAAAACAGCAATTAACACAGGGTCACTAAATCTCTGAAGGCAGAAGCTTGACCAGATTATCCCATTATAAGAAGGAGGTGTTTGATAGAGTTCTGAATGTATTTTAAAATCTTCTGGTCACTCAAGGCTTAGAAACCACACTTTAACCAAACAATATTCTTAACCACACTTGCTTGTGTATGTTGCATAACTATGTCATCATGGATCATCGAACAATCCATAAGGCTAAGGAAAACAAATTCCATGGAATAAAGCCATTCTCCCCTTTGATACGTAAATTAACCAATCTAAACTACCTCCCAACAGTGGGCTAAATAATAGAATTATGCCTCCAAGGAAGGAAAGCTATGATTTCATAAACCCAGTATTATGATGTTTCTCTTTTCCCACAAACGTTTTGTAACACCATCCTAAGGTAATTTGTGGTCAAAGGGATGGATGTGGATGACTGAACACTTGAGAAACGAATTTGTCATACCCTTTAACAACAACCTTTAGAGCAAAGAGAGGAAGTCTGAAGTCATATATGAACTAGAAAAGAGACAGCATGTTTGTGAGTAGCATGGTTTTCAAAAGAGAACTATAAAAGGCTTCCCCATGTATTTAGTAGCTGATGTCCAGTATACCTGGAGCACTATAGCATTCTTATAATTCTGCTGTCACTGGTTGATGGTTTTGCTCAAGTTAATGAGTAAAAATAAAGTGAATAAAGACACAGGTGAGAACTTCTCTCATTCTTTTGTCCATGATGTAAACCACTTCTTTGCTGAACTGGATAATGGTTTCAAATACTAGAAGAAGATTATCTCAAGATTTTTGTGTTACTTGTAATATAATGGCTATAGACATGATACACTTTTAACTTTAATCTGCATTATTAACATTTTCTCCAACACTCTCTTAGGTCTAGACAATTAACAAAACAATAAATCAAGTCCTGACTTTTTGCATTTGCCAATTTCCATGGTACTGATCCTTTCACCATGGCTCATTTCAAGTTACCAACATGAGGTCAGTGAACACGGAGTTGGAAGAGATGTGTAGTAGTGTACACCATTTCATAGTATTTCCAGTACAGATACAACAGACACAAATAACTTCAAGAGCATAGATAATAGTAAAATGCAGTAAAAATAATTATGAAGAAATGAGTTTTGAGTATTTTTTGTTTTTAATATAATTTACTTAATTGTAAGTTTACATAGCTTAATTTTTAATGATAACCAGCTCACAAAACTTCTGAAAATTTAATAACTGGCTCTCAGGAGCCGCTGGCTCCAGCATACCACTGGCCATGAACCACGTCCTACGCATCATTGCTAATACCACCAAATTTACATATCAATTTTGAGTTTTCGAAGTTAAAAATCTCCTGAAGAAATGTGATAAACTTTGTGTTAAAGATACAACAACAAATATAACAAATATCTACAAATTCTACAAATATCTACAAATATCTACAACAAATATCTACAGATATTGCAATGAGTATTTTTTATATAGCCAAGTTCATAGTTAACAGTAGAAAATCTATGAAACATTTAGGTCCCAAAGACTTCAGGAAATCAACTAATAAAAGCACTTTTGCAGCTTAGGGGAAAGAAATGGCAGGCAATAGATATTTGTTTGGGTAAAAAAGGACATCAAGGTAAGAACAGAGATATTTGCATCAATTTTCACAAATAAAACTGGTCAGAAAGACGATTTCCTAAGGGAAGCAAAAATAAAAGAAATAGCTGCTTATAAATGAATTGTAAAGATTCTTTCCGTAGACAAATCACCACCAAAGGTAAATGCTTTAGAGGCCATCATTACATGTCAATACCAACTTTTTAATGTGTAAAAGACAAAAGGGGAAATTTTAAGGAAATCAAAAGCTATTTCACTAATCCCTCTACCAAAATCAACCGCGTAGAGAATGAGAGAACTTATTCCACGGAAAAGTCATTTATGATGTCAACTAGCACTTTTAAAGACTCAAAAACAGATCTGCATTGCCCTGGTAAACCTTTGAAAAACGGAAAGCATTGCTCTCAGTCCTTTGGAAAAGTCCAGTTAACCAGTTAATCTTAAAGGGTGAAAATTCAACTACCTTTCCTTTCATGGAGAATATGCTTGTGTGAATGACTTTCCAAAACCGACTGTAATATCCTATGGAACTGTTTATTTCAAAAGTCTGTCTTCAAAGCTGGGGGAAATGTACAGCACACACGTTGTTTATTTCTACAAGATGGAGCATATGGAAAAATTTATAACTGTCAAGTTTTATTACACTGCAAAACAAACATGTGGACATACACAACAGGGATAAATACAGTGAGATTCGTTCACAAATTGGAGATGCTGGAGGCACATGGAAGAGTTTACCAAAATTGCTACGTTTAAGAGAGCAGGAGGACAGTGGTGCTAACCTAGCTTTACAAACAGATTGTATGCAACAGATTCCACTGTTCCTTCTGAATTATAACACAGGTTTAGGCATGCAGGTTAGTTAATTTGAGAAGCAGCCCTGAAAGAAAAGGAAAGAAGAAAAATAACTCCTGTCTTGTGTTAAAAATTCCAAATAAACATTATGGATACTCCAAAAAAAGGAGTAAAACAATTAAAATCATAAATTGTACAAGCATTGAGTGATAAATATTCAAATGAAAATACAGTTGGAAAATCATTTTAACAAAATATTTATTATACAGCAAACAATTTGGTTTTTTAAAAACTTTAATGCATAGCAATATAAATTGCTGAATTAAGGCAATTTTAAATGACTTTCAGGTAAAAAGGAAAAGAAGGCGCTAAAACTACATTTTAAAATGTAGAATTTTGCAGTTATCTCCCCAAATCCTCTTTCAATGTAGTCCTAGTATTGGAATATACATTATTTCAAAAGTCTAGTTTTCACACAGACAGTTTTAATTAAAAAAAAATCATTTCCCCCAAACTTCTCAATACCAGCAGCACCCTTAAGAAAAAATCTTTCTAAGCCGAGTATAGAGACAGAAAAGTAATCCCAGGGAAAACAAGCACTCTCTGTCCAAAGTTCACAGGTACGAAAGGCAGAGGCTGAAATAAGCCTGGGTGTTCCTTCTATTTTCTCCAGTCCTCTAGTCATTACTTTAACAGGCAAGGAATAACTAAACAGCAAAACTCTTTGACGGCAGCACATACTTTCCACACACGCTAAGCGTCAAGGCCTGTTTAGAGAAAGGCCAGACAATCCACTGCACCTTAGACGTAAAGGCCAGAAGGAGGAGACGTTTCTAAGCAGTCTATTTCTACCTCTACCACAGCTTCGTTTTGCAACCCCGGTAAAGAGGTCTATCTGTTCCTCACTTGGCTTTAAAAATACAGATGGAGCCACGTAGCCTCTACTTAGCCCCCCAGAATATTGGAGGCTGCAATAAATAACGCCCACAAAATCTTTAATCTCTTCAGGAGAAAAAAGAAAATGACTTCTTACATAGGCAGGAGAGGTTGTAGAGGCTCCTGAGAGACCAAGGGTAAGTCAAGGTGGAAAAAAAGGAACACATAAACCACTCGCCACTGGAAAATGCCTGGGAATCCTTCTTCTTGGTCTTCTAGGTAAAAATGGCCTTTGAAACCAAGCCCCTAAACTGCCATCTAGATCATATCCAATTTCCACTTCTCTTACCTCCACTTATGCCATCACTACAAATTATAACATCTGAGCAGGTAAAAGACAGCTGGAGTAACTAGACTCATGATGGGGAACCAGAGGAAAAATCAGGGTGCTTGATTTGGAGGCTGAGCTCCTCCTGACATTAAAAAAAAGAGAGAAATTAGAAAGTTAGTTTTAAAAAAATAGATTTCAGCCCTGTTTATAGTCCCATCTGCCTCTCTCATGAGAAGTCATCAATATGGCTGCCAAGATTTCTTGGTGGGAAAGAGATTTTGTAAGATGAAACAACTGCACTTAATTGAACCTCAGATTCTGGATATATGCCAGTATTTGCATTTAAGTTATTAAGGACTGGGGCACAATGGTTTCAATTGAATCTTCTCTCTTAGGCTCTCATGTCTGTAATCCACATCATCCCTATTTTTTAACTATCAGACATATAATGATAGTAACAGTTTACTTCTTTTTCTCCCTAGACAACACAATAGCCACAGATTACAAATACCGGATACTCACTAACATACTATATGACAACAGACCAGCATTTAGAGATTTATAATGTGACCTGAAATCACACAGAGCAAAAAAGGAGAGAATAACTGAATATATAAACAATCTCAGCAAAACTTCTACATTTTCACATAATCTGTTTGTTCCTTTGACCACAATCTTAATCCTTAAGGTTTGAAATCTATTATATAACCAATCTTTAATCATTATCATCTTCTAGGAAACAATGGTAGACCATTAACTTCTTCTAGCTTTAATTAATTCTGATATTTTCTTTTTGTTACACAGATACCCAAATGTGATGTTTTGTTATAAATCTTAGTCTATGTCATTAATAAATTGGAACCAAGGTCAATAATAGTAGGGCAGTAATAGTAATAAACCTTTGAAGATTGTGCCTACCTTTTTATGCTCTGAAACAGGAGGCACAGCTCTACCACATGAATCAGATCATGAACATAAAATGTCATATTTTTTCTCACTCTCAATTTCAAACTCACTTAATCTCTCAGGGGCACCAGAAAAGGTGGTTTGCTTAAGACTAAACAGCAAGTAAACTGGAGAGTAGGGATTTGCGCCCAAGTCCATCTTGCATCCACCACGCATGGGGGCCTCTCACCAGGGTACAGTATTTTCTATACTACCAGAGGAAGGCATGGCCCTCCCAGTGTCGAGAATATCAGTGGCAGCTCCTGCTGCCCCGACCCTTCCTACCACAATCAAGCAAAAGGAAGTAGTGAGATGGGGAAACTGTTTGATTGCTGTTCCCTATCTAACTCTGGATATATTTTTCCCATAGAAATAGAGTTAACTTTAAAAATAGCAGGTAGAATCTACCTTCTGGAGTGTTGCGTTGTAAAACAATAACAAGATAAGCGTTTCTTGCATATCACTACTCAACAAGGAGATATTAATGTTATATTTTCTTATTTTCATAACCCACCCAAGAATATAATTCAGAATCTGTTAATTTGTGAGAAGATAATTCTTCACTTTTTAAAGACCTGAGTTAATTTAATTTTCCTTGCATTAGTTGGTGTTTTCACAGAGTATCTGACCATGTACATATATATAAAAAAAAAAAATAGCTCATTTTTAAACACTTTAAAACCAACATCTTAGGGCCGGCCCCCTGGCCGAGTGGTTGGGTTTGTGCACTCCACTTCAGTGGCCCAGAGTTTCGCCGGTTTGGATCCTGGGCGCAGACATGGCACCGTTCATCAAGCCATGCTGAGGCGGTGTTCCCACATGCTACAACTAGAAGGACCCACAACTACAAATATACAACTATGTACTGGGGGGCTTTGGGAAGAAAAAGGGAAAAAATAAAATCTTTGAAACTGACATCTTGCCAACCTTCCTAAGAGACAGACAACTTAAGTTAGTTTTTAAAAGATAAATAAAAAAAAGTCAGACTCTGTAAATAAGAGACAAAATGATGAAATCCATGAATACAAACTCTCCACACTTTAATTTATATAAAGAAAAAGAACTGGGTAAATTAAATTACCACAGTGCAAAAGAACGAGAGATCATATTGCAACCAGGAAGCAAACCCATTTCCAACATTGGCTTAGAATATAAGAACTTTAGAACTTAAATCTAATTTTGGAGGCCCAAAGTTAATTCCTTTCAGTCATATCCCCTTGTGGCTTCTGCGTGAAATCCAAGGTGTATGGTGGTAAACTTGCCCAATTCACACTAGGAATCGCAAGCTCTTTAAATGGGCCTTCCAGGTTCTCTAGGTATAGATAACTGCCTAAGAAGAATTTGAAAAAATGGAAAGGCTTACTCTCTCCCGACAGGACATTTTCATTAAGTGCCTAACATCGCTTTCTTCTGGGGGACTTTAAAACAACAGATTTACCTCTTCTGCTAAGACTGGTATCTAGCTCTGCCTGAAAGTATGCATAAGGGACATTGATTATTCAATTTACTCTAGTTGACGGTAATTTTGTATCAAATGGGGTTAGATAAATAAACTATCTTCCTAACATTCTTATTATAGTTTTAAGAAGGCAAATAATCCCCATTGATCTAAAAACAAAAGTCTAATCTGCTCTGGGTCTGAAAAGAGTTCTGACAAATTCTATCTTCCAGTGGTTTGAAAGCCCCAGTAATTGCAAGATTATGAATATTTCCCTGTAAAATTTTTCTAATTATGTTTTTGATCCAAGATACATTAAAAAAAAAAAAAAAAGCTCACCTAAACTACATTATCAAATAGTCAAAATAGTAGTCATATTACTAAGTTAAGGAAAACTAATGTATAGTGATCCATTTGTATCTCCAATTTTTTTAAAAAAGGGACTTCTTTCTTTTGGGGCTGGCCCCGTGGCCGAGTGGTTAAGTTCACGCGCTCCATTGCAGGTGGCCCAGTGTTTCGTTGGTTCGAATCCTGGGCACGGACATGGCACTGCTCATCAAACCACGCTGAGGCAGCGTCCCACATGCCACAACTAGAAGGACCCACAACGAAGAAGATACAACTATGTACCAGGGGGCTTTGGGGAGAAAAAGAAAAAAATAAAATCTTTAAAAAAAAAAAAAAAGGACTTCTTTCATAGGAACAACACAATCATTATCAACTACCTTCCATAATGAAGCTTTCATAAATAAACTTGAAGAAAATCCTTCTTAGCTAACAAGTTATATTTACCCAGGTCTTTCCAGAGCATCCATTTTTCCCTGTCAGGGGTGATTCAGCCCCATAGCCTACTTCAGGCCAATGGTAACTGGGAAGGAGAGGATCATTAGTCCATCAACAGGTTCCCCCTAAGCAGTCTCCACGTATGCAGCAGCCTGTGGGAGGGGCTATGAAGGGATCAAAAAACGTCTAAGCCATAGCCCTCTGCCCTCCTAGCGCTTTCTATTTAGCTTGGAGAACAAGACAGCTCAGTGGGCTTCATTATCTTTTAGGATGCATCAAATTGAAGACTGCATGATTTAAACTCAACTTCTAATTGAAAAACTTCACAAAATTATCTATGGAAATATCATCCAAATTTAGATGGAAAACTGAATGAAAACTGGCAGAAGACTGATGTTAAGTGGCATTCTACACCCGAAAGCATCTAAATGAGAAAAAAAATTGGTCTTTTTAGTAGAGAATAAAAACAAACATTAAAAGATTCTAAAACACTAGAATGTATAAGGATAAAAAAATAAGAGCATGTGTTGAAAAGCAATCTTATTACTTTCCATATTTACCTATGTTTCAATAAGTAGCTGTGACTCTAAACCTAACGAATGTTGTGATATAGGATGGTTTTTCTCCTCACTGAATTAATTATTTAATGACAACATTTAACAAAATTTCACTGAGTATCTACTATAGGCCAGGCACTGTAGTAGGGAATACACTGATGAAAAAGACATGGATCCTGCTTTCAGGGCTCTGGAGAGGAGACTAGGAACTACAACATGTAACACTATGATGATAGGGTAATATGGAACAGACCCACGGGGACACCAAGCCTGCAGGAAGGCCCATCTGAGGAAGTAAAATTTAGGTAGACACCAGAAGGCTAAGGAGAAATTAGACAAAGAGGGATGACAAAAGAGGTAGAGAAACAGTATGTGAAATAGCTCAGAGGCAAGAGAGAGCTGAACAAATAGAAAGAAATTAAATTCAACAGGGCTAGGGCAGAGACAAGGGGAACAGTGGTACAAGATAAAGCTGAAGAGATAAGTAGGGCCTGATCAAGAAGGGCTCTGTCGTAAGAGCAATAAGAAGTCACTGGAATGTTTAGAAAGGGAAACAACATAACCAGCTCTGCATGTTTTAGAAGATCACTCTGTCTACACCGTGGAGTACAGAATAGTGTGGTACAGGAGTGAATGGTACAAGGCTACAGTCACAATCTGATAAGACTAGAATGGTGGCATCCAAAGAAAAAGAGATATAGAAAAATTTAGGAAATACTTAGGAGGTAGAACTATCAGAATTCTGCTTGGTGACGGAATATAGGGAGGAAAGGAGAAGAAGGAGAAAAGGGTATCTTCCAGGTTTCTGACTTGAACAGCTAGATGAAGTCACGGGAGGCAAAACAGGCTTGGAGAAGGAGGGGTGGGAAAGTAACGAGATTAGGATTGGGAATAAAATTTGAAATGCTTGGCAAGTCAGACTGAACTGGATTACAAAACGAGTAAGCAGCAAAAAGTAGAGAACAGGTGTGGTAGGGAAGAGAGAGAGAGAGTGCTAAATACATGGTTGAAATAGAACAATTTTTAAAGATGAACTTAATAAATTTAGGAGCCAGCAGAAAGGGAGGTAATAATAATACAAGGACCTTTCTTTTGAGTGCTACCAGCCACAGCGTTCAGCATTTTAAAGATGCTATCTCTTTTAATCTTCACAATAACCCTACAACATACGTATTATTTTCCCCAATTAACACACAAGGAAACTGAGGCTGAGAGATACTATAATTTGCCCAAGATTTCATAGTAACAGACCTCAAATTTGAATCCAAGTATGTCTGATTACAAAGTCCACTCTCATAATCACTAGGCTACATACAGGATTTAGGAGAGAGACAGGATAAAAGAAAAAGCAAGATCCCTCTAAGGTGGAAGAGGATGGAATCCAGACTTTAGGAAATGAAGGAAAACCTCTTTTCATAACAGAAGGGAGAGAGGAAAAATAACCATGTGGGAAGGTTTATACTTTTGATGGCAGATGAGGAAGGAGTTTTCCATCTGAAGATTTCTATCTTTCCTGTTGACTTGGAAGTAGTCATTTGCTGAGCATCAACACGAATTAATGAGTGAGATGTTTGAGAATAGTAGGAAATAAGTGAAATCGTCATTTATTCATTGAACAAAATTTTTTGAGTGACCACTATGTATTAGGTACTATTCTAGGGACTGGGGTTACAGTGGTAACAAAAGAAAGGTAAGAGGCCAGTGACGTAGCATGATGGTTGGGTTCACGTGCTCCACTTCAGCAGCCCAGGGTTCATGGGTTCGGATCCCGGGCGCAGACCCACACACCGCTCATCAAGCCACGCTGTGGCATTGTCCCACACACAAAACAGAGGAAGACTGTCACAGATGTTAGCTCAGAGACAAACTTCCTCAAGCAAAAAGAGGAAGACTGGCAACAGATGCTAGCTCAGGGCTACTCTTCCTCACCAAAAAAAGAAAGAAAAGAAAAGTAAGTTTCCTGCTCACATGATCCTTAAGTTTTTGTAAGGGAACACACAAAATAAACAAGTAAACAAAATAATTTCACATGTGAAACGTGCAGGGCAATGGGACTGAGAGTGTTTAGGGAGAACTGCTTTACACGAGGTGCTCAGGGTAAGATTTGTGTGAGGCAGTGGACACAAGTTGAGACCAGCCCAGGTGAAGTGCACTGTCATGCAGAATGAATTGCTGGGTAATGCTGAGGGGGCAGATGAGGTGGGTACCCATGCATTTTTAGTGACGTTAATCTGCCTCACTCTGTATTTTTCCCCAAGTGAACTCAGCAGCTCAGGAGCAATCTTAGAAAAAGCTCAGAGTCACCCACAGTTGGAAATTTACCAGGCAGATACGACTGATAATGGGGCACAAGAGTTTAGCAAGCTGACACGAGAGAAGTTAAGAGTTATGGTCCGTGGAATCTAAGCTGAAGAGAAAAAATAGTGAGGAATTTGTCCCATATAATTGCAAGTCCCCATAAGATTGATGATTTGGTACACAAGCTGGAAAGATGAAGAAATTATGGCCAGAGAGGAAAACATCTGAATTTCAGAAAAGAAGTGAAAAGTGGCATGGAAGAAAAGAGTACCAAAGACATAGTTTTAAAAAAAATGAGAGACAAGGGAATTGGAAGAAGAATAATGGGAGAAATAGAGGTACAAGAAGACGGAGAGTGAAGTGGAGGGGGGCTGGGGACAATGAGAGCACAGAAAAGAAGTAACAGTTGATTTAGCTAAGTAGCAAAAGCACCCTCACAGAAGCAGAGTATTGTAGAGCAGGTGAAGAAATGGTGGTCTAAAAGTGGTAGGGGGGATGGAGGAGGACAAGCACCCTGTGAGAGTGAAGGTGTGGGAAAATGACGGGCATCCTTTCAGGAAGACTGTAGGAAAAATAGCATCTCAAGCGAGAGCCAGAGCTCAAGTCGGGACGAAACCTTCCTAAGAGTGGCTACCGATGCTGAAATTTCAGACACGCCTGCCTTCCCCGGCATCTGATCCTTGTGCAAAGGAACCATTTCTCAAGGTGTGATGTTCTCCATCTATGCTTCTCTTTTGCCCTGATTCCTGCAACATGACATTAACATAGTAGGGAAGAAATCCAAGAGAACCACTGGTCTGGAATAAACATCCTTTTAGACAATTTTTTTTTTTAAATTATACTTGGAAAAAAAAAAGGCAAAGCTGCCATGTTGACATCAGAACAGTAAAGCAGTTTATTTAGAGAGTCATTTGAACAAGGCAGACACAGTTTAAGGACCCAGGGGGGTTTTCAGTTTCCACCGTCTGGTTATTTCCCCAAGTCCTCTGCCATGCATCACAAAGCTCTCTGTGAATCCACTTAAAAAGGAAAGGGCTAATAGTCCTTTTTATTTGCCTTAACACTGCCCTCAATAAAAGGTTGTACATCCAAAGGATAAAACAAATATTCAACCACAAAAATCACAGTGCAAATATATATTGCCTTATGTGCAAAGGTGTTCTCTTTTCATTGTTGCGTGTAAAAAGCAGGTAATAAAATAAGATGTGAGTATGATCTCATTTTTGCAAATAATAAATGCAGTTTTATTGTGCTAAAATACACATAACAGAATTTACCATTTTAACCATTTTCAAGTGCACAGTTCAATGGCATTAAATACATCCTCATTGTTATGCAACCATCACCATCCTCCATGTCCAGAACTTTTCCATCTTCCCAAACTTACATTCTGTACCCATTACAAGAAAACAATGAATTTTTACATATGAGCGTAGAAAAAGTCTGAATGGGTATACACTAAAAATGTTAATGGTGGATAGTGCAGTTATAGGTGGCTTTTCTACTTTTTCAGTCTTCTAGATTTTCTGATTCTTTTCCAAAAAGGAACTGCATTTCTTGTGTAATTTTTTAAGTAATTTTAAATGATTTTTTTTAAAAGACATTGACAGTTTAAACATTAAAGAAGAAAAACAGGATTAGGGGTCAGGCTCATCATCTTCTTTAGATCTGGACTAGTAACTAAAATAGATTCCATGAGTGATCTCGAGCAACTCAAATTTTCTACGTATTTTTTCGAATGGAAAAAGAAATGCCAATACATTATCAATTGCCTAATAAATATTGCAATACTTGAAAATAAAAATGATTACTGCAGCATACATACCTAAATGACCCTCATTGCCCATTTTATCCTTCTTCCTAGTAATAAGTACCCCAATTCATAGCTGGGTACAGTGATGCCCAACCAAAAGACAGTACTTCCTGGTCATCTCTCTTGAGTTAATTGTGGCCACGTGACTCAATTTTAGCCAAAGAGGAAGTGCTATGTACAACTTCCCAGAAGTGCCCTTTAAGGGAAGGGGCATACTCTTCTCTTCTTCTCTCCTTGCTAGCTATAATACTGACTCAATAGCTGAAGCCCTAGCAGCCATCATGGTCCATGAGGCAACATGCTAGCGATGAGGAAACTATAAGATAGATATCTTCTTTTTTGGAAAATGCAGTCAAACTAATCTTAAATGATACAATTACTTAATAAATCATTTTCCTTCCCACATGTCTTATATTCATTCCTATACCTTTGTCAACAATGATCATAAAAAGAATACCAATGAAAACTGGGAAATAATAAAGATGACCAATTCTCAACCTTCTTCCCACTTGAATTCTCTATACAATCTGCCACTGTCAACCATGCCAACTTTCTGAAACTCTTGTCTTCATTGAATCAATATTTTGTAGATCGCTCCTATCTCTTTATTCACTCCTGTTTAGTTTCTTTGCAAGGCTCCTTTATAATCTGGTGGTCAATTTCACTAAACTGTTTTGACTATGATTAATTTTTTTGTATATGTTTAACAGCTGTTTCAGGAATCAAAATTTCCCTGAAGCAGTCCACCATGGACTTAATTGTGACCCTCAAAAATTTATATGTTGAAGTCTTAACCCCCAATGTGATGGTGTTTGAAGATGAGGTCTTTGAGAGGTAATTAGGTTTAGATGAGGTATGAGGGTGGGGCCCTCATGATGGAATTAGCACCTATACAAGAAGAAACACCAAAGAGCTTGCTGCTTCTCTCTCTCTCCCCATCACGTGAGGACACAGTGAGAAGGTGGCCGTATGCACGCCAGGAAGACAAAATGATTTGGCCAGCACCTTGAACTTGGCCTTTTGAGCCTCCAGAACTGTGAGAAAATAAATTTCTGTTGTTAAAGCATCCAGTCTATGGTATTTTATTACAGCAGCCCAAGCAGACTAATATACATTCACTCAATTATTACTGAATACCTAATAACTAATCATTTGGTGAATGCCTGCTCTATACCAGGAATGTTATATATTTTATCTCTAATCTTCTCAGTAACCCCACAAGCTAGAGATTATTATATTCGTTTCAGAGATAAGAGGCCTGGGACCCAAAGAATAATTACCTAAGGTTCCCATAGCTGGTAAGTGGAAGAGTCAGACTTTGAACCCAGGCTTGCTTACTCTAAAGATCACCACCCGTTATCCCCCATGGCACATACAAATCTCTGCCTCAAGAGGTTTATGGTATTTTAGAGAAACAATCCAGACAAATAAAATCTGAATAATTCAAAAGGTAAATAATAGTACCTGACAAAAACACAGAAATAATAAGAAGGACTAGGAGTTCCTAGGAGGGAGAGATCACTGAGTTCAACAGATTATGAAATGCTTCCACTTCTCCCCCATAAAATACAGAGAATTACTTTTAAGCCAAATCTTGTTGAAACCCCTCCATACCAAGTAAACAAAGTAGTAAGAGACATTACAACCTTGGAATAAAGGTAAAACCTTAGCAGAACTTGCTTTGACGTTTAAATTAGTACCTTTAAAAAGTCACCAAAAAGCATTTTGCTTCTACAAGGTATGCCACAGGTGATTTGTTTCATCATATCCTAATCTTTGGGAGGAAAAAATTACACAGAAGCTTAGCTTTTCTAAATTATCTACTAAAGTTAACCAGTTATTGACTAAAAAGGGACAGGAAAAATAGTTTAAACTATTTTCTGGAAGCGCGTAAAATTAGATTATCTGCTCATATTTGAAGATAATTTGAAAAGGTCTGAGAAATTCCTTCACAAAGTAAGAAAAGCTATAAATGATCAAATAAATTTTAACAATGCATAGGTTAAACAGGAATGTGGAACACAGAGGACCCAGCCTCAATTTTGGAACAATATATCTTCCATTTTCTTAAAGTGACAGCTAGCTACTTAACTACTAAGCAGTTTTTTAAAGATTTTTATTTTTTTCCTTTTTCTCCCCAAAGCCCCCCAGTACATAGTTGCATATTCTTCGTTGTGGGTCCTTCTAGTTGTGGCATGTGGGACGCTGCCTCAGCGTGGTCTGACGAGCAGTGCCATGTCCGCGCCCAGGATTCGAACCAACGAAACACTGGGCTGCCTGCAGCGGAGCGCGCGAACTTAACCACTCGGCCACGGGGCCAGCCCTACTAAGCAGTTTTTTGAATAGGTAATCCTGAAGTTAAAAAAATTTTTTAATGTAGGATACTTCTATAAAAATTCAAAATTTTCCATGAAAATCTATGTTGGCCTGTACATAAAATCTAGGGGGAAAAATGAATCCAGTATTGACCTTTAAAAAGCAAATTCAATTTGTAGGTTCTATTGGTTGTTAGAGGAAAATATGTAATTTCTAAAACAGAAAAGATATACTTTGATAACACCTTTTAATTCAACAAAAAATTAGAGCTATTAATTAGAATTTGGTTTTGTGATAGAAACAACATTATGTGTTCATTATAAATTCAAAATTCATTACTGGAAATTTGGAAAGTGAAGAAAACAATAAAGAAAAATCATAGCCACATCCTTGCCATCTCCAAATACTAACATTTCCTTCTAATTAGCATATTTTTATATTTTAAAAAATGTTGGACATTCTATACAAATTAGCTATTCAGCATTCTTTCTTTTGTTTTTTTTTCCACTTAAACGTATAGCATTTTCCCATCTTGTTATAAAGCCTTCAAAGTCACTTTTAATTCCAGGAAACTTTCCAATGAATTTACTTAATCACAATTCACTTTAAGCAATTAGGTTGCTTTCTGTTACGTTAATAATGCCATGATGAATATCTTTTGTGCTTTTTCTGATTCACAGATAATTTCCTTAGCATGGATTCTAGCAGTGAAATTACTAGCCACAGTCATACAATCAGTAAATAGCAGGACCTGGGTAAAGAGATGTGGTAGAGTCAACTTGTACTGGTTCACAAGTGTTGACTGTTTGATATTCAGGAATTTTCTAAGCCAGTTGTTAAATACAGACATCATTAAAAATTAAATTTTGTAGATGTACAATTAAACAGATTTTATTAAAACAAAGATAGTAAATACTCAAAACTCATTATTTGTTATGTTACTACATTTTACCATTACCTTTGCTTGAAGTTATTTATATCTACTGTTTCTATATGGTGGGAATACTACTATATAATGGTATTCTATTGTGCATCTCTTCCCAGCTCCACATTCAGTGACGTCATGTTGTTAGCATGAATTTGGCCATAGTGAGAGTATTCATATCATGGAAATTGGAAAATGCTAGAAATTGGTGATTTTACCCCCTTAGTGAATCCAGAGAATTAACCTGATTATTCGGATGGTGAGTTCCACATTATCTTGTTTATTTTGCCCTCAAATGCCTATTTTTCTACCTTTCTACGCCTTTAAAAAGCCCTCAAAAAGATAGACGCAGAGACTGACATCTAAGCATTTTAATCAGTTTTACTACTTGAGCCACTTTGTAAATGTTTATAAAGTATTTTTCAAGAGCACTGTGTTGAGTGGCTGTCAGTGATACAGAAATGTTTAAGTCTTCAAGTAAAGAAGATAAGATATGAACAAATAATGATTTAACAAGACAAAAATGATAAATACCATAAGATAAAATGACACAGGGATGTAAAGAAAGGAGAGATTATGAACTGCTGAAGAATTTTAAAAGGTCCACAAAAGATATAACATTTTTAGATGAATAAATAGTGTCATAGAAAAGTGAAATGATTGTTTTAAGGCTATCAAAACTCCATCCTCTTTCTTTTGTAGCACTTTTACATATCTGCTTTATAACGTAACGCTCTGTTGTAACGACTGTTATCTACCTCCGCCCCCCTATACCACTCATACCTCCAGAGCAGAGCTTTCTTTATCTTTAAATCCTCATCATACTAGATGTTCAATAAAAGTTTCTGTAACCCTGAGCCCTCTAGGACCGGTTCAACTGACCCCATCTCTGACCCAATCAACACAACGATTAAGAATTGCCTTTCAGAAAATCTGAAAAGTCATGTAGCCAGGGCATGAGAAAAGAAAAGATCATGACCTGAAACGATCTTGGAACCAAAGATTCTCATTCCCACAGAACCCAAGGACCAGGACACGACTGAAACTTAAAAGTTGGACTCTCATCAGAAGCTAGGGGTCCCTCATTCAGGAAGATCTGGTGTTAAAATTCCTTACCTACCTCCTCAAAAACGTTTAGAATGCCATCATAAATGTTTAGTACCCTGTCATAAATGTTTAAAACCTTACCATAAATGCTTGAAGCCCACCAATCAAAACTTGTCTCACCAGCGTTTCCACGTGCCAGTCTGTTCTCCCTAGCCTCTTAAATTTCACCCCAAATCCTGAATCGAGGAGACAGATCTGAGGACCTACGCCCCGTCTCCCTGAAGATTGATCCATAAAATACAGCTTCTCTCTTTTCCCAAAGGCTGACACCATAATTAACTGGCTTGTTCATGCACGTCAGGCAGAGAACCCCAATGTTGTGCAGTAACATTTCTTTAATGAGTGAGTGAAAGAACGGTTTCATGAATAAGAGCTCACATTCATAAGCTTTCAATGTACTAAGCACTGTCCTAAGCACTTTACATATATTAAATCATTTAATTTTCACAACACTACGAGGGAGGTGCTATTTTTACCAAAGAGAGAACTCAGCCATTTTACAGACAAGGAAATTGAACCACAGAGTGATTAAGTAACTAGTTCAAGATCACACAGATGGCCGGAGAGTTGGAATATAAACCCAGTCTAATTATAGAGTCCCTGCTCTTAGCCCCTCTACCATACCACCTCTCAAATGAATGAGTGGGCAGCAAGACAGGATAGGACCGAATCCACGGAGCTCCTTCTTTTTGCATTCATTCTAACATTATTCCCAAGTCAAAAAAAAAATGTATGCTTCTAATTTATGTATCCCAGTCAATGTAATCAGTTCATTCACATTCAGAGTAGTACAGGTCTCTCTTAGATCTCTAAATTTAAAAAAATAAGTGAGTCTCAGATTTGCCAAGTTTCGATCATGCAAATTTCTACATATATTCCTAACCAAATAGTGTTTGTTTTTAAAGAATACCATAAATTTTCCAATAGAAAGAAAAATATTTAAATATTCAAAAGGATGTTAGACGCTCCATACGAGTTTTGATAATCTAACAAGGATACCCTTTCTTATCTGTATACCTAAATTTGTTATATATTTATGTATGTAGAGACCAGGAGATACAGTATAACTGTGTCACAAATGTACCAGGGTGAAAGTCACTTTGGCTCACCCTTAAAATAGCACTACTGAGTTCTGAGGGACAAGGAAGACTGAAAAGCCTCTAAGCAAACTTGGTCAGAGACTGCTAAACCTCCAAGGCAGAATCAACGGCATTAAAAAAAGAAAAGAACAGGCCTTAAAATATGTCAAACAAATATAGAGTTAATGAAAAATGAAGAAAAGAAAAAGGGAGGAGGTGGAGAAGCAATCTTTGTCCCTGATAAAATGCCTTCACCACAATGGAGATTAAAAGATCAATGACCTTACCAATCAAGAGTTGCGGTTTATCAATGAAGGAAATTACAGCAATTAGGTAAGATTATCACAACAAGACTAAGATATTGTATTTATTTTCATAAAAGGACAGGGAATCAATTTATCAATCAAGTTTGGTAAGTTAGTCCAAGATTGTTGTCAAACAGAATATTATTCATAACTTAGTGATTCTTTGGGGCACTGCTCCATGAAGAAATACCAACTTATTTATCATACCCCAGCTCTAAAAATACATGAGGATGAAATCTTGAAGACCTGACCACTGCACTCATTTAAGAAATTACTTATTAGAAACTGTGCCTCTATTAAATCCATTCTGATACAAGAAATAGGAATACGCATTTGAAATATTTTTAATGTTTAAATAGACAATGTCATGCAAGTTAAAAAAAAATTAAAGTAACTTCTTTGTTATCCATCAAGGTCAGAGAAAGTTATATTCCAGTTAATCTGATATTCTAATAAAGTTTCTTCATCTGTAAAACAAGACTGTTATAGATTAAATGAATTAATATTTGAAAAGTACTTAGAATAATGTCTGGCACCTAAAGTGCTATTTAAGTGATTATTAAATAAATAAAGTGATATAATTGTCATAAATTGTATTTCCAAAATGTCCTCAGCCATATTTCTGGTCCTACATGCTCTTCCAGAACCTTGCCACTCCCCATCAAAAGGTGGAGTCTATTTTTCTCCCCTTGAACCCAGGTGGACTTGTGACTATTGTGACCAACAGAGCTGTACAGAAATGATGTTCTGTGATTTCCAAGGCTATGTCATTGAAAGGATACAGCGCCTGCCCGGCTCTTTCTTTTTGGAATGCATGCTCTGGGGAACCCAGACACCCCACTTAAGGAAGCCCAAACTAGTCCATTTGGAGAGATCACCAGGAGAGACACATGTGGGGAGGAACTGGAGCCTTCCTAGCCAACAGCCAGCAACAACTGCCAGACATGAACGAAAGAGCCTTCAGATGATTCCAGCTCCCAGCCTTCGCGTTTCCCAGCTTCAGACACTGTGGAACAAAGATGAGCTATCCCTACTGTGTGCTGTCCAAATTCCTGATCCACAGAATCTGTGAGCATAATAACTGATTGTTTTATGCCACTAAATTTTGGGGTAACCTGTTACACAGCCATAGGAACAAGAACAATAAAACTGCCACACTTAAGATTTGCATTTCAACTAAAATGAAAAAGATTTTAAAGTGGCTTACAAAATTAAATATAATGCAAATAGAGCAGAGATAAAACAGAAGAGAGACATAAAACAAAGGAGAAAAAATTGTCAGGCATCCAACATATTATTACAACAACGGCAATAGCTAACAGTTACTGTCCTCCATGTGTAAGACACTACAAAGAGCCATGATTTAATGCTCCTAACAGCCCTATAAGGATACTGGTATTATCTCTATTTTATATATTACATGCAAATCAGAAACAAAACACCCCAAGACTAAAACTATGAAAAACATATTTTCATCTTGCTTTGTTGATTCAGATGGCACTTCTTGGATCCTTGTAATGGATCATTTTCATGACTATTACTAAAATAGACCAGGGGTTGGCAAGCTTTTTCTTAAAGGACCAGACAATAAACATTTTAGCCTTTGAAAGCTATATATAGTCTATATTGCATATTCTTCTTTGTCTTTGTTTGTTACAACCCTTTAAAAATGTAAAAGCGTTCTTAGCTTGTGGGTGCTACAAAAACATACTGTGGGCTGGCCCCTGGGCCCAAGCTTGCTTGACAGACCACTACAGGGAAATGCTGAATACTACAAGTTTAAATTAATAAAACCATTTTTATTATAATACTTATAATAGCATCTACAGTTATACTAAATTAAGAAAATATCATTTCTGGCTCCAGCCTATTATTATCCACTAAAACCACAATCTTCCCTGAACCGTTGGTAAATGAAAATGTAGACCCAAACATCCATAATTTCCATTACAATAAATGTCTACTCATAATTGACATTCACCTACTTTGAAAAGGTCTGGAATACTATTTGAAAGAAATTGTCTCTCTAGGGTCTAACTGCTTCTCCAGGCATCTACTTATATATCTCCATGTTTGTTTATTGAGATTCATGACAGCCCAGCGTGATTGACAAAACACCGAACACACTCCTAATCTTTAGTGTGGATCCTTTGCAAGAAAATGTTTATTATTCTTGGCAGGAAATGATGGAAACTGGTGAGAAATAGCCAGACTACCTTCATATGTAAGTGAACTGGAATTTTTAGGGAACAGTTCCCCCTAGTAAATTTGTCTACACACAGCTTAATCAACCAAATTTATAGCTGTTAACAGGTTGTGCCTCTGTATTCCTAACATATAAATAAACTTCTTAATCAGAACAAAAACAGGTTCAGAGTCCAGTCGTTTAAACTGCAATTGGTACAGCCAGTACCTAAATGTAGTTAAAGTGACCGTCAAGGAGAATCACAACCTTAGCAGAAAAGTTGTTTTCCAGTTTCCTCAAAGCTACAAAGATGCTGCTCAGCAAACACTTCTATGATCATCTAAAACCAAAGTAATATGATCTCACTTAAAATAAGATGCCCACTCTATAATGCCCTATCAAACACACAAGTTTTCAAATTGAGGTTCCAAATTGGGAAGAAGTTAATTACTTAAATTCAAATTGGAAGGGGAAAGATTTTTGAGAGCCTGTAAATCAGAAGGCCCTTAGAAACTGAAATGAGTGAAGAAATCAACTCATTTATAAAAATTTTATTCATTTTGCTTAGGAATGCAAAAGTAAATAAAGTTTAAGTAAGTAAACAATAATAAGTATAGGTTTATAGATAGCCCTGTTTACAGACTAAGAATAGATAGGAGTTGATTACTAGTAGCTAAGGTGTTGGCCATGTCACGTTTATAGAAGCATGTTGCCTTGCTGAATTAATTAGTTAAAAGTCATTGAGAAAAGTAACCAATACAAGCACTAAAAGGGCACAGCTAGCCAATTTACATCCTCCATTTCTTAAACTCCCTGGAAAATTAGAAGTATTATTTCAAGGCATCTGATATTTTTACTACTGTGTATGACTTTACATTTCTTTCATCCAAAAGACAAAGAATACAAATTCTTTTGTATTAAGTACAAACAAAATAGAGCAGCTAACCATACAGAAAAATCTATCACCCACAAAAATAGCACTTTTTAACCTATATTACTCCATTATTGACAAACTCTATTATTAGTTGAGCTTAAACAATGCCATGCCCAGTATGGAACCTAAATTTTATGATAGTCAACTGCTATAATATCTGCCAAATTCTACTTTTCTTCAAATTAGTCCAATATGACTTCAAACTAAGTCTCCACAGTAGAAGCTGATCAGAAGGAAAAGGTCAGGTATGTATATTTTCAAAGTACTGGGAAGGAATCCAATAACATTTAAAATAACAACATTTAAGCAAGAATATCTACTTATAAGCATCTGAATTCTTCTGACAAAGGAAATATTTTTATACTGACAAAATAGAGCCCATTACTCTAAAACCTTACATATTTGTATTAGAAAAACAGGGAGAGAGATTTGGTCCAAATAAATAAAATGAATAAATGATACAGGACCCCAAACAACTATCAGCTTCTCCAACGAAGCTGTATCTCTGATAACCCAAGGTTTTAATGATCTTTTTCTCTGAAGTTCTAAGGCATCTATGGACTAATCACATAGTCAAGCAATTGATCATATATTGATTTGTATTGTTTTCAAGTCATTTCTTATGTTGCTGTATGTCTTTAAAATCTTTTGAATCTCACAGCCATCAAAAACACATCAATAAGCAATTCTTAGGAACTACTCACTTCCTTAAAACTTTCCTTAGTGCTGTGGAAAGGTAGGTTCCAATTAGCTATAAACAGCTTTGAATAGCAAGTTGAGGATTTGCACTTAATTCAGTGGATCATGGCAAGCCACTGAAAAAGAGTGAAATGGCAGTAGCAATATTTGAAGAATCAGAGTAATCTAGATGTCTCATGCAGGTTGGATTAAAAGGTTGAAGGACTGGAGGAAAAACAAAACAAAATTTAAAAACTATTCAATTGTCCACAAAATAGGTGGCTGGCCAGTGCCTGAACTAGAGTGGTGGGAGGGGAAGTAGAAATGGGCCTAAAAGCAAATGAATAGATTGAGGGAGCCTGAAAATAAAAAGTCACAAACTGATAATTTATTCAGTATGAGAATAAAATAGAAAGAATGGTCAGAGATCATTAGTTTCAGTTCAGCAAACATCTATGGAGATCCTGTTTTGTGCAAGGCACTCAAAAGTACGAAAATAGATCAGCTTTCAAGGTGCTCAAAATCTCGTAAGGCAGACAGACAATATCCATAAAAATAATGATGTTTGACCACAACGAATACTATAATATAGGTATAAACAACATGTTATCATAGTCAAGAGGATGACACACTCAATCCTGGGTAGAAGTGGGAAGACCAACATTTTAAGCCTAGTGACTGTCAGAATAACGGTACTTTTGCCAAATAATGTGTATTCCTTCTTCAAAATGTACGTTAATCCACCTGCCTTAAATCTCTTTCTACTAATAAAGTCCAAGCACAGTCATCCTTCCCCTACAATACTTCAACAGACTCCCAGCATCAAATACAACTTTTCACCCAATTGCTCCTCAGTTGAGCAAATGAAGTTAATTACAAAGCTTTAGCAAACTGCTTTCATCATGCTACTCTCTTACTACTCTGAGGAGAGGACTTTGGTGACTTCCAATGACTTTGAGGATCAACCTGTTGCTCCCAAAACAGTCACTTCTCTAAGGCCTCTCATGCAACCTTTCATCTCAGTTCTTCTCATTTTGGTCATAAGGGTTTTACATTCCTTTTTATCCTGGTTAAAGAAACATATTCTTATTATAAAGGTGATTTGAGGAGCACTTGACTTATGAGTCAGAAAATCTGAGACTGTATACTGACTCTGCCACCTCCTGGTTATATAACATTGGACAGGTCGGTCTGCACTCTTATTTCTGTATCTGAGGAAATAAAGCCAACCTCATAGGGATATTTTGAGATTTTATGTGAAGTTTTTATAAAGTGAGAAGAGCCACGATATAAACTTCTGTAAATATGAAGATAATTATAGATCCATATTAGGTCAAGTCAATTCTTTACCTAATGAGTGATCAGTCTAAATGGTTTAGAACCTAGATCAGGCATTGGCTATCTCAAGTTTCTGACTCCATTTGTTTCGACACGCCAGGCTAGTGGGGCGGAAGAGGCACATTAGATAGTTTTTAATCTATATCCATGGAGTAATTTCTCAAGACTTTTGAAGCTTTTGGCTTTGTATCCCTACCCAAGCCAAATAAACCGAAATATTCATCTATAAAGAAAAATAAAAGCCTAACTGGCATTTTTAAGCTTGATTAGATTAGAATGTCCAATAACTGCTCCCCACTCTGTTTTTTAAAGCATTTGTAGTTTGGGGAACTTTAAGATCTTTTTAATTCACTATTCTCCTCTTCTATGTAACTGTTTTGCTAGAATCCTCTATCTAGTCATGTGTTACCTGCCTACAACCATGCTGTCCAACAGAACTTTCTGCAATGATGGATATGTTCCATATCTATGCTGCCCAATACCTGTGGCTATTGAGCACTGTAATGCAGCTATTGCATCCAAAGAACTAATTTTTTACTTTAATCTTGATTAATTTAAATTTAAACGGCCACAGGTGTCTACTGGCTACCATTTTGGAGAGAGACAGACTCATTAAAACCAATAAATTAGTAAAACTCATTAAAACTCAGTAAATCCACTGACAAGGTTGATAGCCAGAGTGTCCATACCGACCCAGTTATAAAAATACTGCTGATACTCTTCACAGTTGGGAGCTAGTTCCCTCAAGTGCCCTTGCACAACCATGATACGTATCATTACTCATGATGTTTCCTCTGCTCAGAACGCCCTTGTCCCCCTACTGTATGCCAAGCAAACTCCCATTCATCTTTCAAAGCCAGATCAAATGTTACCTTCCCCATGGGCCTCCTTTGATTTTTTTGAGAGCAACAGAATAGAGTGAAAAGAGCTGTAGTTAAGGAACAAGGCACATAAAAGTTTGAATCCCAGATACAGTCCTTACTAGTCAGAACTTACTAAGCCTTGAATACATCTTGAGCCTCAATTCTCTCATCTATAAAATAGTAACAAAAACACTAGTTTTGAAAATTTGCAGTAAGAATTAGAAATTCTGAGCTATATTATGGCTAACATATATGACTAACATTAAATGTCTACTTGTATCAATCATTGTGAAAGTGCAACAACTGAAATTGTTCATTTCACTTTCATAGCAACCCTATAAAGTAAGTAATATTCCTTTATCTATTCACCCGTATATTCAACAGTTTTATTCATTTATTCATTCAATAAACATTTGCGAGCTTAATGTACCTGGTGAGAATCTAAGAATAAAGAAGTGAACAAAATCCTGGCACTTATAGATCTTATATTCTAGTGGAAAAGACAGACAATAAGCAAGAAAACATATATACAGATATATAGATATATATAATATCAGTAGTGTTAAGCATTATGGAGAAAAATAAAGCAGGATAAAATAGAGACCAATTGAACGATGCTATTTTAAAGAAGAAACGGTCTATCAAGGCCTCTCTATTAAGCTGATATTTGAGCAGAGAGCTAAATAAAGCATAAGAATGAGCTATGTGAAGATGTGTAGGAAGAATGCTCCCAGGAGAAGGAACAGCATTACTGGGAGCTATTATAGCAGACCCTTTCTAGATGCTAGAAATACATAAGTGAGCCAGACGAAGTGATTGTCCTCCAGGATTTTACATTATGGTGAATAAATAAACAAAACCATAATGTCTTACAAATGAAAAGTTTGATCAAGTGATTGAAGAAAGTACTATTATTTCTACTTTACAGATGAGGATACTGAGACATTAAATAATAAGCTGGTAAATTATAGAGCATGCATTTAAACCTACAAAGCGTAGCTCATTCTTTTAATTACTGCGTCATCCTCTCCCTATAAAGTCTCCACTGGGATCCACAGAATGACAAGGGTCAGTCTATTCTTTGTTATACTTCAATATCAGTACCATGGCACACAAGAGATGCAAAATAAGGTTGAATTAACTCAAATTTCCACTCTAGATATAATATGAAAACTCCTTTATAATTAAAGAGATCATAATCCTAAAACCAGAGAGATGGCTCTCCTTATTTAGGGAAATCCTACTTAAAAAATTCTCAAGAATAAATAAAATATAACATAAGAAGGTAAAAACGTTAGGTTCTGAAAGGGGTTGCAGCGAGAGAGAACTGGTGCTTGTTACTGCAACAATGAACTATTCCTCAGGGCTTGGTGAAGGGTGGACGGGAGACTATACTAAATGAGGGAGGAATAACAAAGTTATCGTTACACAAATGTTAACCCAACTGGTGACAAGTTGGCAATACATATCAGCAATACATATCAATACAAATACATATACTTATTGACACTATTTGCCGAAGTATTTTCTTCATTGTAAATCTTTAGGATTTAAAATACTTCAATTTTCAAAGCTGCTTCCTATAACTTAGCAAACTAGTTCACAAATGTCAGCACTTCCATTCATAAACTGAAGAAAGAAAATCCCAGGGCCATATGGAAAAAATTCTCACCAAGCCATAATAATCTGTTTAATCTGTGTGAAAACATCTTATTCATAATTATTGTACTTTTTTTTCCTAAATAAAAAGTAATACATATTTATTCTTGAAAATCTGGAAAATTCAGAACTATATAAAGGAGAAAATATCAACTTTAATTCCATCACCCAAAGATAATTACTGTCAATATGATGGGGTATTTCTTTCCAATATGATGAGGTATTTCTTTTTCTATATGTATATGTGTGTACATGTTTGATGGTTGTTGTGTAGGTGACGGTTGTTTTTAATAGAACTGTTATACTTTTAACATGACTTTATATCTTGATATTTTCACTTAACATTAACATTACATAACAGCAATTTGTCCACATTTGAAAATATGAATTTTAATAATGGTAAGATATTCTGTATGCAATTAACCATCTCTCTATTGTTGATTCCAAATTTAAACCATTAAACACAATGCTGGAATGAACATCATTGTACTTAATCTATATTAAAAATAATGATTATTTTCTCAGGATAAATTCCAAGAAGTAAAACTACTAGTTTAAATTATATAAATATATTATATCAAATTTTACATGTGTTGTCAAATATCCTCCACAAAGGTAATGCCAATTTACATTTCCACTATTGAATTATCTGAGATTTTCACTCCATACTCTACAAAAAGGCATTATATTTTTTTAAAACATGCAAGGCAAAAAGCAATGTCAATATTTTAATTTGTATGTATTTCATTAATGAAGCTAAATATTTTTCTTTTATTAGCCACTTGTATTTCTTCTGTGAATTCTCTTTTTTTTATGTTATTTGTCCATTTTTCTATTACGAGTTAGCATTTTCTCCTCACTGACTTAAAAGAACACTTCATACAGAAACAGAGATTTGCCCTTTCTCAGCGTACATGTTAATATTTCTACCTCTTTGTTGTTGTCCTTTAAAGTTTCTCTAATATAGAGATGTTTAAAATTTTCATGTAGTCATATTTATCAGCACTTTGTTATTAATTGGCTCCACTGAATTTATGCTGGAAAAAGTCCTTAATACCTTTCTCTTATAATTGAATTGGATCTAACAAAAACTATTTACACCTAGAAAATGTACTGATGAAATTCCAGCAACACAGGGGAATGACCTAACCTAGAACTCTCTAACCACACACACATAGACAGTGAGACTCTCTCTTCTCTCCAAACATAATATTAGGTAAGATCTATGATGATCTTTGTTTTAAAAATATAGATGAGCTTCAAATGAAAAAAGGGAAATCCCCAAACATAGGAGGCAAAAAATGGAAATCAGAAGAGAACAATATTATACTTCTTTGGTTAAATTTATTCCTAAGTATTTTATTCTTTTTCTTTCAATTGCAAATGGAATTATTTTCTTAATTTCATTTTCACATTTTCATTGCTAATATATAGAAATACAACAATTGATCTTGTATTTCTGCAACCTTGCAGAACTCATTTACTATGTCTGATATTTTTGTCCTTTGGGAATTCTTTAGGGATTTCTATATATATATAAGATCACGTTGGGGCTGGTCCAGTGGCACAGCAGTTAAGTTTGCACACACTGCTTCAGCGGCCCGGAACTCACTGGTTCAGATCCCAGGTGCAGATCTACCCATATCTACAAAGAGAGATAGTTTTACTTCTTCCTTTGCAATCTGGTTGACTTTTATTTCTTTTTCTTGCCTAATTGTCCTGGCTAGAACCTCCAGCACAATGTTTCATAGCAGTAGAAAGAGCCAATATTGAAAGAATTTAAAGAAGACCTAAAAAAAATGCAAAGATATCCCACATTCATGGATTTGAATACTTAATACCATTAAGATGGCAATACTCCCCAAATTGATCTAAGATTCAATACAATCCTTATCAAAATTTCAGTTGCCTTTTTTTTTACCGAAATGGACAAGCTAACCTTAAAAATCATATGAAAATGCACAAGACCCAGAATAGCCAAAACAATCTTGAAAAAGAACAAAGGCGAAGGACTCACTTCCCGATTTCAAAACTTACTAAGAAGTGTAGTACTGAATAAGGATCAATGGAATAGATTTAAGAGTCTAGAAACAAACCCATACATAGAGGGTCAACTGATTTTCAACAAGGGTGCCAAGACCATTCAATGGGGAAAAAATAGTCTCTTCAACAAACAATTTTGAGACAACTGGATATCCACATGCAAAAGAATAAAGTTGGACCCTTACCTGTTACTATATACAAAAATTACCTCAAAATCTCAAAACAAATCAAATGTAAAATGTAAAAGCTGCAACTATAAACATGGAGTAAATCTTTGTGACCTCAGATTTGGCAATGGATTCTTAAAAATGACACTAAAAGCACAAACAACAAAAGAAAAAACAGGCAAAATAGAATTGATTAAAATTTTTTAAATTTTGCTTCAAAAGACATTATCAAGTAAGTGAAAAGACAACCACAGACTAAGAGAAAATAATTGCAAGTCATATATCTGATAGGGGCTTGTATCCAGAATATATAAAGAACTCTTACAACTCAACAATAAAAAGACAAATTACCCAATTAAAAAATGGGCAAAGGATCTGAACAGACCTTTCTCCATATAAGATATACAAATAGCCAATAAGCACATGAAAAAATGTTCAATATCATTAGTCATTAGGAAAATACAAATCAAAACCATGAGATACCACTTCACACTCATTATGATAGGAGCTATAATTTAAAAAAAATGGGGAGGGAGGCAAATAACAAGTGCTGATAAATATGTGAAGAAATTGCAACTCTCATACACTGCTGGTGAGAATGTAAAATGGTGCAGCTGATAATAGTTTGATAGTTCCACAAATAGTTAAACAAAGAGGGATTATATAACCCAGAAATTCCACTCCCAGGTATGACTCAAGAAAATTGAAAGCATATGTCCACACAAAGACCTGCACACGAATATTCATAGAAGCATTTATTCATAATAGCCAATAAGTAGAAACTAGCCAAACATCCATCAACTAAAATAGAGTATACCCAGACAATGGAATATTTTTGGCCATAAAAGAAATGAAGTACTAATATATGCTACAATATGGATAAAACTTTGAAAATATTATACTAAGTAAAAGAAGCCAGACACAAAAGATCACATTTTGTATGATTCCCTTTACATGAAATGTCCAGAGCAGCAAATACAGAGACAGAAAGTAGACTAGTGGTCACCAGGGGCTGGGGGAGGGCAGGAGACTGCCAGTAGGTACAGAGTTTCTTTTGGGGATGATGAAAATGTTCTGCAACTAGATAGTGGTAATAGTCGCACAATTCTTTGAATATATTTAAAAAAAAACAGTGAATTGAACCTTTTAAAATGGTGAATTTTACTGCATGTGAATTATATCTAAATTTTTTTAAGGTTTTTAAAATTAAAAAAAGAAAAGAAACATAAAAGTTAATACTGTACCAGCCCAGGAGTTTATGAGACAAGAAATCCCACTTTATGAATTTATCACCACTGCAGCTGTGCTTATTATAGCAAAAGAGTGAATAATTCAAATGCTCATCATTAGGGGACTGGGTAAATAAATTATTGCATAATAATATTAAGTACTATCAAGTTATTTTTAAAAATTAGAAGCTCTATATATATTGAAAAGCAAGGATTTCCAAGAAATATTGTTAAGTGAAGAAAACAAAGTATAAAACAGTATGTAAAGAATGCTACCAGTTATGTTAAAAATATACACACATACGCACACTTGTATATGCAATATTTAAAGAGATAGTGACTAATAATTATCTACAATAATCGAAACAACTTTATATCAGTAGATTTAAAAACAGATAAATCAACAATTTGCTAGAAAAAAGTTACTAAAATGATCTCAAAAGGAAATAGAAAAATGAATAACTATTAGAAAATTGAAAACTAATTTAAAAACTACCCATAAGAGAAGCTATTTGCAGTACATAAATCCAACAAAAGATGGGTATGTATAAATATAAAGAACGTCTACAAATCAATAAGAAAAAGGCAGACAATCCAAATGGACAAAATCTTGAATATACAAATGATGACTAATAAGCATATAAAAAAGGTACTTAATCAGCAAGGAAAGACAAATTAACAGCATACCACAATATTCAAGATACCCACTAGAATGGCTAAAATAAAATAGTTAAATATGAAGCCTCAACAAGAATGCAAACAATTAGAACTCAAACACTGCTGGTAAGAATGTAAATTAGTTCAACAACTTAACTGGTAAGACCACTAAAGCAAAACATAGGAAACCCTCTGACCCAATAATTCAATTCCTCGTAAATATGTTCACCAAAAGCCATATTTATATATAAGAATGTTCATAGCAGCCCTATTCATATTAGCCCCAAATTGGAAAGTACCCCAAAATCCATTAATAGTTAAATGGATAAATAAATGTAGTGTACTCTATTGCATGAATAATGACACAATAGAATACTGCACAGCAAAGAGAATGAATGAACTACAAAACAACATGATGAATCTCACAAATATATTGTTGAGTAAAAGAAACCACATACACAAGAATTCATCCTATATAATTCCATTTATATATAATTCAAAACCAACCAAACAAAAACCTCTAATCTATGGTTTAGAAATTGGGGTAGTGGTTACCCCTGGGGAGAGGGAGTAGCTGAAAGGGCATAGAACAAGGACTTACGGGGTGCGAGTAATTTTTAGTTTCTTGATCTGGATTCTGGTTACATGGATTTGTTCAGTTTGTGAAAATTCACTGATCTGTACATTTATGATCTGTACACTTTTCCACATGTATGTCACACTTCAATTTTTAAAAATGTACAACAAAATTAAAAATTCCCACCTAAAAACTCTACCAGGTACAGAGGGAGTAAAATAAGTTTTACCACACCTTCAGGGAAGAAATAAATCCTATGTTGTATAAATTTTCCCAGATAATAGAAAATGAGGAAAAGCTAGCAAGCTTATTCTATGATCTAAAAGGTATAACACTAGAAAGAAAAATTACAGGGCACTCCTAAACAAAACATTAACAAAACAAAAATTTGGACATATATTGTTTTTGAACAACCAAATAGAGTTTGTCTAAGAATATAAGAATGGTTTAGCACTAGAAAATCCATGAACATATTTCACTTCATTAACAGAATAAAAGAGAAAACTCAGGATTTATCCCAGTAGATACAGAATAGAGAAAACATTCGTAAAATTCTATATTGATTTGCTACTTTAAAAAATATGCACCAATCCAGCAACAGAAAGAAATTTTCTAACAGAAAAAATATGTTAGAAACAGTCTCTTTAAATCAAGAACAAAACAAGGTCCCACTATCACCACTTCTATTCAAGCATAAAGAAGTCTGAGATTTGGAAAAGAAAGAAAAATTGCCACTGCCTATGATGACTCTTCCCCTGGAAAATCTACAAAACAATTTTAATAAGCAAGGAAAGCAAGTTTACTGGACTAAAAATCTATATGTAAATGTCAGTTTTCTGAGGCAACAACCAATTTGATTCTGTAATAAAAAAATAACTCCCATTTAAAAAAGACTATTAAAAATCCATGAATAAATCTAATAAAAGATGTACAAGATCTTCAGGGATAAAACTCCATAATATAATTGCAGAAGACCTAAATAAACAGAAAAATAAATCATTTTCATGAATGAGAAAATTCAATATTATAAATACATAAATTCTTTTGAATTTAATTTATGAACTTAACGTAATTCTAGTATGAAAACAAGAGAACACATCACAGAGGAGAGGGACAGACTTCCAAATGATTAGCATCATAGACAGAGGCAAAGGTCTTTTTAAAAACTGAAATCCAGATTTCAAGTGTGATATTTGGTTTTTGTTTTTCCCATTTCTGGTCTTATCATTTTCAGGGATAACAGCTCTTCTCCATGAGCCTTATTTTTTCTAAAACATTCCAGAGCTTCAGAAACCAAGCAAAACAATATTAGAATAAATACCTAAAGGTCAGATAAAAGTTACCCACTGGAAAAATGAAGCCAGCTCAATGCAGGAAGCCATCTGATTCTTAATGGACAATGCAAAAAGCAATAATTTACAACAAAACAAAACAAAAAAACCCTCGTTAGGATAAAGCTTAACCTCAATGAAATAAAATGCTTAAGTTTAGAATCCCCTACCAAAAGAAATCTAGAAAGTATATTCTTCACATGTTTCACTCAGCCCTTGACAGTATTCCTACTAAATGTGAACACACAAAGACATTCTAGACTCTAAGAAAGGTTTTTTAGTACGTTCACATTATCAATCACTTAGAAACCCTAGGGAATCAATTTTTACAGGATGAGAAAGAAAAAAATGGAAGTAACCCAAGGGAATAGATAACAGAGAAAAACAATTCAGCAAACTCTTGGAAACTTGGGGACATGCTCTGGAGTTTAAGATTAATGAAATGATCAGCTTAGAATATCAACTTAAAGTAGGTTTGAACAGTGGTTAGGAAAATATCAGCCCACAGGAATTTTCCACAGGCCTTCCCAAATTTATTAGTCATGGCAGTAAATGGGAATGGCCTAAAGAAGTATACTTTTACTGGGTTAGATTTTTGGTTTATTCTTTTTTTTCTTTATTTTTACCTTCCTACTACTAGGATTTTTTTTTTTTTAAAGATCCTAACTGTTTTTCTTAAGGCTCCGGACTATGCTAACTTTCATAAGTATATCCGCAGGCTTCCCTACCTTTTAGACCTTTGAGCCCTCGCTCATTCACTTCCTTAAAAGTAGAATGTCCTTGGGACCCATGGAAGATATATCAAAAGTTCTACTTGACCTTCAAGGCACAATTTAAATCTCATTTCCTCCCTGAAGAATTTTACAATAATAATTACTGTTTCTCCCTCCTACGTTTGTTCTAAGGAGAAAGAAACTAACACTTAATGAGCCTCTACTCCATGCCAAGTGCTGTATAAAAGAATCTCATTTTAATCTCCTCAACATCCCACAAAGACTGTTACCTCCATTCTGCAAGACGGGAAACTAAGACTATGAGAGGTTACACAGCACAATAGTAAGTCATAGAGCTGAGATTTAAATGAAGCCTATCTGATTTCAAAGCTCATGGTCTTTATATAATTTCATGCTGCCTCTAGTACAGCCTTCATCATAGACTGACTTATAATGAGTTGTTTACACATCAGTCTGTTCCTGTAGGTTAAGAGATCTTTGAACGCAAAGGCCCTATCCTATTTAGGTTTGAATCCTCCTGCCCTAGCACAGTGTCTAATATGTAGTAGATACAGAACTCTAGAAGTGCCAGAAATAATGTGAAGAAATTAATATAATGTTCATTTTCCTCATAAAATTAGCTCTCGTGTGACCTCATGACCATTAAAAATAAGTACCTTGCTTCCAGGTATAATAGACTTACTGGGACCAGGGTTGCCTTCCTATTATAAACAACAAGAAAACTGGACAAAATATATAAAAGAATTGTCGTCACACATTGACAAAAGTCAGCATAGGACCGTGATCCCTGTGTGAAGGAGATAAACAAGGTAAGCCCCCAAATTGCCCTTGATGTCTGTCTGGAAGCACCTTCTGGAATACAACACAGAGGTTAGTAACCCAAGCAGAACATAAATGTCTTGTTGAATTGGGGTAAAGAGTTCAGAGGTTAAGGAGGAGGAAAGAGATGAAATCTGTGGGACAGAGTACTAAAGAGAAGAAAGCTATGCAGGGAAGAGCTTGAGAAATCTGCAGAGGGGTCCTCTAGAAACTATGGGTTAAAACTAGCTGCATGTGCATAGAGCAAATGCCACAAAACCAAGCAAAGTACCATGAGTGTTAATCTGAATAGTATCCAGAACTCATACAAGGCTGTGAGACAGTTTGACCAGTTAAAGTAGAGCCCTCAATGCATATCTAGAACATTGCATAGAGACACCAAAAGAGTCACACCCTAGCAGCAAAGCTAAATTAGCTCTAGAGTAGTGGTTCTTAGAGAATGCATCACAATAAACTGGAGGGGTGTTAAAATACAGACTGCTAAGCATTACCCCCACAGTTTTTGATTCTGTGATACTGAAGCAAAGCTCTAGATTTCACACTTCTAACAAGTTCCCAGGTGATACTGATGCTGTTGGGCCAGGTACCAAACTTTGAGAACGACTGCCTTAAGGAAAGACAACTCTAGACACCTCTAACAAGCTCCAAAAGAATTTAACTGATCCATAGTTAACTCAAACTACTTGATATAACTAAGCCTAACACTGTTTATAGAAAGAGAATAAAATTCCGCATTAAACAACCTAACATTTACAATATCCAGCATCCAATCAAAAATTACCAGACATGCAAAGACACAAAAAAATGAGACCCATAAACAGGAGAAAAACTAGTAAATGAAACAGACGTGTAAATGACAAAGATGTAGAAATAGCAGATAAAGACGGTAAAAGAACTAAATTTATGCTCATGGATATAAAGGAAAAAATGAGAGAAGTGAAAGATACCAAAACAAACAAACACAACAAAAAACCAGAGCTTCTAGAAATGAAAATACCTGAAGTGAAAAATGTGTGGAATCAATTGCAGACAGACACAAGAAAAGACCACTGAACTTGAAGCACAACAATAGAAATTATCCAAAATGAGGCATAGAGAGAAAAAAAAAAGAGAAAATTAACAAAGGCACACTATCTGTGGAACAATATCAACTGGTTTGACAACATGTAATTAGAGTACCATGTATGGAGTGAGAGAGCAGAACAGCACTGGAAAACTAATGGCCAAAGGTTACCATATTTGATGGAAAATTAAAAAAATATAAAAGCACCTCAATAAATGACAAGCAAAATAAACAAAGAAAACCACACAAAGGCACATCAAAATCAAAATACTAAAAAGCAGTTATAAAAAGAACAATTTTTAAAGCAATAAAAAAAAGAGACATCAGATATAACAAAGCTAAGAATTCCACTGAATTCTCATTAGAAACAATGCAAGCCGGAACACAATGGAATGACAACTTTAAAGTGCTAAAAGGAAAAAGATAAAACATTCTCAAGCTAGAATTCTATATCTGGCAAAAATTTCCTTTAAAAATAAAGGTAAATTTTTTTTTCTTCAGAAAAACAAAGGCTGAGAGAATTTATTGCAAGCACACTTGCAATATAAGAAATGTTAAAGAATATTCTTCAGGACGAAGTTAAATGATGCCAGATGAAAAGCTGGATCTACACAAAGGAATGAAGAACACTAGAAATGTTAAATATGTGGTATTAACATTAATATTTAATTTTAATACTTAATATTTATTAATAAATATTAAATCATTATTTACAAATTCTTTTCATTTATATTTAATATTTTCACTATTATTTATAAATTAAATTTTATTTTAATTTAATAAATTTAAATATTAATATTTAATGTTGAAGTAAATATAAAAGACTTTTTTCCAGGGCCAGCCCGGTCGCACAGCGGTTAAGTTTGCATGTTCCGCTATGTGGTGGCCCAGGGTTCGCCGGTTCAGATCCCGGGTGCAGACATGGCACCGCTTGGCAAATGCCATGCTGTGGTAGGCGTCCCACATATAAAGTAGAGGAAGATGGGCATAGATGTTAGCTCAGGGCCAGTCTTCCTCAGCAAAAAGAGGAGGATCAGCAATAGTTAGCTCAGGGCTAATCTTCCTCTAAAAAAAAAAATCTTACATCAGCTAGAACAGAGTCTGGCACATAGAAGCTTCTATGTGATGAAGAGAAGGCAGATGTACAGAAGTATTTGTTTGGCACCACTGATGTAGAGAAGGCAGATTAAGAGAAAGGTAAAAAATATACAACTAGCAGGACTTGGCCATCAATAGTATTTGTAGTGTAAAGGAAAAAAAGAAGTGTGGGCTGATATTCATACGTCTAACTTGGGACAGCGGAAACAAGAACAAATTTGTGAGGAAAAGATCCTAAGTTCAGTTTTGCACATGCGGAGTAAATGACTTAGTTATAATCATTATAATGTATATATTAGTGAGTTTGCCTTACA
Organism: Equus przewalskii; assembly: GCF_037783145.1. Classification (NCBI taxonomy): domain Eukaryota; kingdom Metazoa; phylum Chordata; class Mammalia; order Perissodactyla; family Equidae; genus Equus; species Equus przewalskii. The sequence continues at coordinate 13,784,815 of NC_091855.1, read as the reverse complement.
GCCTAAATCCTGAAGTTGAAGCCAGAAACACCCTGGTTACTGGTCTGTTTTGGTAGAGGGCTATTTTATTGTCGTTTTCATTTCTCCCCAATCATTTTTATTATTACTTTTTTTAATGTAAAGGGAATGCTTTTACTTAGCTAACCTCTTGAAATATTGTTGAAAGTTCTTTTTTTAATTGTGGTTAAGTACATATTACATAAAATTTACCATCTTAACCATTTAAAAGTGTACAGTTCAGTAATGTTAGGTGTATTTATATTGTTGTGTAATCTTCAGAACTTTTTCATCTTGCAAAACTGAAAGTCTATACTCATTAAACACCTTCTCATTTCCTCCTACCGCCACCTCCTGGCAACCACCATTTTCTAAGTTTGAATACTCTAGCTACTTCATATAAGTGGAATCATCTACAATTTGTCTTTTTGTGACTGGCTTTTATTTCACCCAGCATAATGTCCTCAAGGTTCATCCCTGTTGTAGCATATGTCAGAACCTCCTTTCTTTTTTTTTTTTTTTAAGAGTTTATTTTTTTCCTTTTTCTCCCCAAAGCCCCCCAGTACATAGTTGTATATTCTTCATTGTGGGTCCTTCTAGTTGTGGCATGTGGGATGCTGCCTCAGCGTGGTTTGATGAGAAGTGCCATGTCCGTGCCCAGGATTCGAACCAATGAAACACTGGGCCACCTGCAGTGAAGCGCGCGAACTTAACAACTCCACCACGGGGCCAGCCCCCGAGAACTTCCTTCCTTTTTAAGGCTGAATAATATTCCTTCGTATGTATAGATCACATTTGTTTATCTATTCATTTGTTGATGGACACTTGGGTTGATTCTACCCTTTGGCTATTGTGAATAATGCGGCTATGAACAAGATTGTACAAATAACTCTTCAATTTCTCTGCAATCTTCAGATGATTATGGGAACGGTCAGAGAAGACCCTAAGTTGGGGATGGGAAGATTGACACATAGGAGCTAATATTTTGCCAAAGAAGGGAAAACTTCAAAGAAAGACAACATGGCAGTACAACAGTCTTAGCCATGTATAAATGACTTAAAGATCAACCAGTGAGGACCCCTCCCTGCCTTAAACCCTGCTTTGCTATAGTCACATAGAGGAACACTGGCTTCTCATTTTATATTCTAACTGTAAAACTTGATACTACTAATCTACCCTACATGGGTATGAGAATTATTTATAAGCCAATGTTAATAGTTGTACTTTTAAGATGAAAGACAGAGAACGACCACTTTATATTAAAACAAATTAATGATAAAATTTGGCAGCATAACCAGTGAATATGTTCAACTATTAACTTATCCTGCAGGCAATGCCTCTGTTGGCTTAATATTTCCAAAGCTTTCTTTTTTCAAGATCATTCTTGTCTACCTAGCAATAATGTACACTGAAATTAAAACTGGCTAAAAACAAGAGAGCAAGAAAAGCTTTTTTCCTCAAAAAAGAGTAGTTAGTATGTATTTTTAAACCTCTTACACGATATTTTATTTTTCCTTTCAAAGAGCAACATGGAAATTAACAGTCCAAAAAAGGAAAAGAAGAAAATATACAAAACTCTGACACCAAATGAAAAGAACCCTGAAAAACCAAGTTCTACCTCAGAATTCAGTTTCAAAGCAAAGTTAATACTGATGATGTACATGAAAAGTGTGATTTTTGCATGACTACATATAATACTTAACATACAGAGTTAAACTCAGGCTTTTCCAGGGGTTCTTTTATACTTTTATTTGTAGTTTATATCATAAAATATAAAAAATAAAGAGTGATACGTGTTTATTGTTTTAATAAAAGTGTTTCTTGGCAAGTTATCAAAAACAAAGTCTATTAAAACAGATGTTTGATGAGAGAAATTGCAGTAAATATCGACTCCCCAGCACCTAGCAGAGTGCCCAGAAATTACCAGGTACTCAAAAAATATTTACAGGGGCCAGCCCAGTGGCATTGTGGTTAAGTTTGCACGCTCCACTTCAGCAGCCTGGCATTCGTGGGTTCAGATCTTGGGCATGGACCTACACACCACTCATCAAGCCATGCTGTAGAGGCATCTCACATACAAAATAGAGGAAGGCTGGCACAGATGTTAGCTCAGCAACAATCTTCCTCAAGCAAAAAGAGGAAGATTGGCAACAGATGTTAGCTCAGTGACAATCTTCCTCACACACACAAAAAAATTATAAATGATGAATGAGTAAAAGAATAAATGAGTGGACAAACCAATGAACCTGGTTATTCTTTTTTTTCTTTTTTCTTTTTTTTTTAAAGATTGGCACCTGAGCTAACAACTGTTGCCAATCTTCTTTTCTTCTTCTTCTTCTTCTTCTCTTCCCCAAAGCCCCCCAGTATATAGTTGTATATTCTAGTTGTGAGTGCCTCTGGTTGCACCATGTGGAATGCCACCTCAGCATGGCCTGATGAGGGGTGCCATGTCTGTATCCAAGATTCAAACCGGCGAAACCCTGGGCCAGCAAAGTGGAGTGCACGAACTTAACCACTCGGCCATGGGCCGGCCTTGAACCTGATTATTCTGACGTGTCTATGTGCATTCATTTCATAGTACTATCTTCTAATAGCTGTCATAGGATCATCTTGGTTTTCGTGCTAATCAAAATGTGTCAAATATATAAACAATGTTTCCTGGAAACAATATTATTTTCCCTTCTAAACTTCTACGTTAAGTCCTTTTAAGTTCAGAAAGATATTTTTAGGAGTGAGTAGAGAGAAGAAAAGCTCCTTGCAAAAGCAACAGGCACGTTTTGATAATAACATATACAGATGATTCCTGCTTCTCAATTTATGGCCAAAGACATTCTCTGCTTCTTTGCCAAATGACAGAGAGTAAGATTGGTTGTAAACAAATAGGGAACACACCACCAAAAAAAGTCAGACTATATGTTAGAAACCAACTAGTTTTAGTCCCTATCTGACGAATAAATTTCTTCTATTACCACAGGCGCAGAAGGTAAATTGGCAGCACTCTGGAAAATTCATTACTTAATTCCCAATGCAGTCCATTCCCCTTTAAAGACATCTCTGCAGAGAACTCTTCTTCATAGGGAGCCAAAATCTCTCCACATAACATAATCTAACCACCGGTTGTCATTCTGCATTCTGGAACCTCACAGTCTCATTCAAACCTCTCTTCTGTAGGGTTGCCCATCAATTATGTATTAGGAGAGAGCTATTATGACCCCTTACAGGCTAACATTCCTTCTTCCCTCAGCTTGCTTATATGAAAAATTCCCTTATTATTTTAGACATTTTCTTCTGGATGTGCTTGAAGCTTGTCACTCTTAAAGTGTAATAACCTAATAGAGAATAGCCAGATGCACATACAATAAAGCAGGGCTATCATCAATCCCATTCTAGACATTCTGTTAACGTGGCCTAAGATCACACTTTTTGAAAAGGAACATAACAAAGTTGTTCATACTGAGTTTTCAGTTAACTTAATGATGTTAAGTCTTTTTTCCCTACTCTTATATCTAAGCCACTTCTCCCCCATTCTATATTACATTATAAACTTGTTCTCAGCAAACGTTATCTCTTGGCCAAGCCATCATCCCAGTATGCTTAGACCTGTTTTTTGACTCCTATCTCTACCATCTAATAATTTTAGCCATCCTTCCCCAATTGTGTTATCTACAAATGTGATCAGTATGCCAGCTGTATTTTCTTTTAACTCTTTGTTTATATAACATGAAACTGAAGACAGATTCCTGTAGGATTCCAGAGTCTTCCTTCCAGGTTAACACTCTTTCCATTAAATAACACTCTTTCAGATGGTTGTTCAATCAGTTACATATCAACATAACTATATTATCATATCACTCTCGTCCATCTTGCCCACAATGATATTATGATGGACCATGTCAAAAAGCTGCATAAAATTCAGACACTTGTATTGTGTGATTAATAGTGTAATAACATTCCAAAGAAGAATGAAATTAGGTTAATCTACCATAACATTTTTTCATAAACTCAGTCTGGCTCCTAAAGATCAACATTTTTCCTTCTGATTACTGAACTACCACCTGCTAAATCTTCTAATCTGGAATTTTACTGAGGATTCACTTCAGATTCACCAGCTGTAGGGAACAAGAAAGAGAAAACCTAAAGATGCTGTTGCCTTAGGCTCAGTAATTCGTGCTGCTACACCTCACCCTTCTGCCTAAAGCTCAAGGGATCCTGACCAAGCTGCAGACAGAGAGCGAGCGAAAAAAGACACCAACAATAGGTTTTCCAGATTTAGGAGCCCACCCAGCTCCTGCCTTTCCCATGCTCTTTATACCAATAAAGAAGAGCAATCATTATTTTGCTTTTCTGTGTTTTGACTTATCTGTACTACTTTTCTTCTCCATTAGTATACAGTATAGGGTTAACTAACTCAAAATGGTTTATATTAAGGCTTCACCTTTCTACCCTCTCTAAAAAGAAACAAATGCTAAAATCTTAACACAGCCATAGCCTGTGAGCAAAGAGAGTAGCTTGAGATACTGCTGCATGATCATATCCTTCTGGTTTTGCTTTTCACTCTGTCACCCACCCATTACAAATTATACATATTTATAGGCTTTTAGCTTAAAAAAATCCCAAAGTACTTATAGATAAAACATACTATGATTCTTCAGTAAAAAATTCAAATCAAAGTACCAATGCTTAGTTCTTAGGTAGTAAATCATACCCGATAATTGTATGCGACAGATCAGAATTTAAAGTAATAAATCTTACGGTCAATTAAAAATGAAGGAAAAAATACAATTCATTTGTCCTATAAAGATAACTCTACCATTTGTTAAGATGCTTCATAACTTCATGCATTAAGTCAGTCTTTTAAATCTTTCAGGTTTTATGTTTGGAAAATGTTTCTGAAATTGCAATTCACTTAAATATTTATTGAGTTCTACTATGGACCTATCACTATGCATGTTTCTAGAAGGTCCTACCTGTTGTTAGGAGCAGGTTTTTTACAAGAGAAGACATCTTAGCAAGTAAAGAGTTGGTCATATGACAAAGAAAAGCAAACTTCAGGATAAAAACACATGGACTATTATGCTCCCTAATGATATTCTCCAAATAGCCACCAGACTTGAAGGATTTTGTCTGTTTATTCATTTTTGCTTTTGTTTATTGCCTGATTGCCCCACCAGGAACATTGGCAAAATTGATTAAACGGTATTAAAAGTCAAACCACTATATCTGGCTACCATTTGAAAAAAAAGAATCATTTTGTAATTTCTTTTGGAGAATTAGAATCAGATTCAAATTCTTAAAGACATTTCATAGGTGGGGCATATAACTGCCTAAACTGGGAAAAATCCAGGGCTCAGCATGTAAATACAAGCAAAGCAGGCAATTTCAAAGAAAGACATCATATCCTCAAGGCTAAGGTGATGGCATAAAACAGGAAATTCCAAATGAAAGCTCCCTCTACAATTACGGCCTTATAGTGTGGCTACCCACCAACCCACTGCCCCTCCCCAGCAAGATGAAAAAGTCATTGTGGTTGTTTTTTTTTTAAGTATTTCATTTCCATATCAAAATGCAAGGTCAAAAACCAATAACTCATACAATATTTTAAAACCATCTTTCTTTTAGAAAATGTGCCAGGAATTTCTATTGTACTCTACGTTATATCTATCATGGACATCACAGAATAGTAGAAGCATAGAATTTCAGAGTTGAAAGCTAGGATATCATCTAGTCTAAGGCTTTCATTTTTCAAAGGTCCAGGGAATTTAGGTGATTTGCCTAAATTCAAGCAGCTGGTTAGTGGAAATAATAACCACACACAATTCTGTTATCTCTATAAAATAAGACTCTGAGTCAACAGAGCACACTGATAATCCTTATTGTACTGGAATCATACTTTGCCTGACAGCAAATATTTTACATGTCAAGTGTCTACTAATTCAGAAATCTAATAGTTTGCACTTAAAACTAAAACATCTCGCCGCAAACTCCTAACTACGGAAAAACGGTGCTGAACTTATTACATAGTACAAACTACATTTTACAAACCATATTATAATAGTCTAAGTGGATAGTAATCAAATGTCATCACATATAATTAAAGATAAACTCAACATGTCAAAACAGAAGATCAAAGTACTTTTAACACTGCAGGGGCTATCATTTTCAATGGCCTGTTTCTTGATCATGCCTTTAATTCACACAATTCAGTGAATCACAGTGCCTCTTCCTGCTGCAGTAGAAATAAGCCTGAAAAAACTCTATTTTTTTAAAAATGGACAAACATATGAAATATTCTCAAGTCTCGTCTGTGAAAAGATTAGTGCATCACCAGTTTTCTATTAAACCTGATCCTGGAAAAAACAGGAAAAATGTTGTTTTTCTTTCTCTAAATCAGATTGTGATCTAAGCATACATTTTTGAGTTACAGGAAGAGTTCTTGGTTTCATACTGTGGCAAGAAACAGATCATCTGAATTATCTGGTATTTCCTGTTTGGTGGTGGTTGTTGGGTTTTCTTTGTTTTTTTGCTTGCTTTGTATTGTTTTAGTAACTTCCAAGGCACAAAATACTACCTACTACCTGAGCAATTCAATAAGAAAGAACCAAGGATAGTATCACCCTGTATTATACAAAAAACTCCCACTTCAGTTATTCCATTCCTCTAAACTTTGGCTGAACCACACTGACTGTTATTTCGCTGAGGAAGTGATTGCCAAGTTATCCACAGGCACATACACACAGACAAACCACAATATGGAGAATGTCAGCCATTACTCCTAAGAATATCTTCACTAAAGTATGTGCTGAGTAACGAGGAGTTATTCAGTAAGTTCAGATAAATGTAGTTCGAATAGGGCCGCAGAGATAAATAATCAACTGAGATAATAATTGCCCCAGACGACAGTTATGAAAGTTAATACTAAGAAAACCAGTATATTAAATGTTCTCCATCTAAACAAAAGAAAACCATGTTCTAAGAGTTCAAAAGCCTACTGATTTAAAAATCCTAAATAATCCTAAACAACAAATCCAAGCTTACTGCGGACCTTTACATAAGTGACAGGTTTCAGGGAAATTAGAGTCTCTAATAGGCTACAATGCATCTTTCCAGCTGCTGACTTCAAAACGGAAAACTTCTAACTTGTGTTTGCCTTAAAACTTTAGATGAGTCCCTTTCTCATAACTGTTCTTCGCTGATAATGAAAGGATAATAAAAGACCTTTCCTTGACAACCTTAGATATTTCCAATCTTGAGACACATGTGCTTAAAAGTATAAGATCTTTCATGTTATTTCACTGCCTACACTCTGTATATGGAAAAGAGGGCAAACGTTATTGCAAAGGGTTTCCTCAGAGGAATGATGAAAAGAAATAATATATGTCAATTAATACAGGATGTACCATGTTCTGTGCATGCCCGTATTATATCACAGGTTGCAGTAGCCAATTTCCTTCAAGACAATAAAATAAAACATAATGCTTCTATTGTTACCATGGTATTCTTTGACATCCTTAATTACTGAGAGTTAATTAATCTGATATGTCCTTCTCTATATGTTTGAAAGCATCCTTTTAACCTATAATTATATAAGAACTTTTAACTTACGAATATATTTAATTTTTATTATAGGTAAAGTATTGTATGTGCTTGGAAGTCAGAAGAACAAAAATGAACACAATGAATCATCTCTGTAACCAAGAAACTTACAATCTAGTTTGGACAAGAGGACTCACACTAATCACATAGCACGTGTGTACACACACAAAGAATTAAACTACAACAAATTAAAGGTATAGCGGAAACAGTTATGCAAACCCAAATGAGACATTCTACAAAATAAAGGGCCTGTACTCTTCAAAAAATGTCAATGTCATGAAAGACAAAGAAAAACTAAAAACTGCTCTAGTAAAGAAAACTAAAAGAGGTAATAAAATTTTTATCCCCTATTCCTTACACTGGGGAAAAAACAGCTATAAAGGTCATACTAGGACAATAAACAAAATTTGAATATGAACCATACTCTAGATAATAATATAGTACTGAATTTGATCAATATACTGTGGTTATGCAAAAGAGTGCCTTTGTTCTTAATAGACACATGCTAAAATATTTACAGTGAATGGTCACAACCTCTGCAATTTACTAGCAAGTGGTTCTGAACAAAAGTATAATAATATGTATGTTTATGTGCATTCAAGAGAGGAGGAGGAAATGTGGCATGATGTTAATGGTGGATAAAACTATGTGAATGGCACATGGGAGTTCGTTATACCACACTTGCAACTTTTCTGTATGCTTGAAATTCTTTCAAAATAATTTTTTTAACTCAATGAACATTTATCTAAAAAGGGACCTTAGAAATTATCTAATCCAATCCTAGCCCTAACTTTACAAATGAAGAAAGAGATCTGACAATTCAAGACGTAGGATTAATACATAGCTCAGTGGTCTCCTAACTTTCTGGTGTGTACTCCACCAGTGAAACATTTTGGACATGCAACCTCTCACTATCTGTATTTTAAATACTTTCTGACTTCTATGTGGGTACTAATTTATCAAGTACATTATAAAGCATATACAAAAAAATTAAAATTAACTGGGATGATATAAAAACATCTGTAAAGTTCTAATATTTTCTCCCTGCACCACAGTGGAGTACCCCAGGCATCCTCTCCCCTTGTTCCTACCATGGTAACCACTGGCACACACAACCCAAAGCACAAAAGAGGCAGTCATAGTATGTATGGATAGAATGTCAGGAAAGGTTTGACTTATGTGGCATCTGAAGAACTGTAGGGCTTAGATGGGTAAATAGAGAGGAGAGAAGGGTGGAGGGTCCAGACTGAACAAAGACAGACAAAAGGCAAAGAAGTAGAAAAATCATAGAAACTTTGGCAATTCATACAGAGGAGCAGTGACATAACAGGTTAAAGGAAAGCTCCTTAACAATGGAAGGATTATGAAAGGTCTCGAATATAAAATTAAGGAGGAAGAACATACATAGGTAATGAGAAACTTTTGAAAGTTTAGAGTTAGAAGGAGTCTTGCAACCAACTATGTTTACAATAATTAATACCCGGCAGTATTTTGCAGAAGTAATTCAGAAAGATGCTTAAGTTATTACTAAATTACTCATCAGGAATTGCCATAACTTCGAAGAACCAAACTAAATCTTTAATAAAAGCCTAGCTCTGCCTAATTTTTTTACCTGCCTAAATTATATAACTAGAGACCTAGGTTGTTTTCCATCCAGCAAGATGATTTTCCATCAAAAGATATACCTGACAATTCTCAGCACAGACCACTTATTTTTCCATTGTTATTTCAAATCCCAATTGCCAGCTGGTCACACTGTTTCCTCCAAATATAAAAAAAATCAAGCAGCTGATTTGATATGCTTATTACTATAATCAAGAACTTTTTTAAAAAGCTAAGCGCTAATAGCTCTGCAGGCTCATCTTAAACAAATCACTGCAGAGTTTTAAAATCAAGTTTAAGTATCTCTTAAATATTATTATATAGAGAAAGTAAAAATCATCTCTACTGTCTGCTACTGTGTAATTTGGTGATAGTCTGCAGTGAGAAAATACTAACAAATTTGTCTACATATTTTGTACACTGTTACATGTTAGTGCAGAGTTGTCTGAGTGGTGTCACTGAACCTTAGCATAAACTCATTATTTTCTTTTATTCATACTGATGTTGCCATAAAGTGGCCTACACAGAATTCTCTTCTCTTTTTTTAATAAAGAGAACAATGAATCTGAGCTCACTTTCATAACAGATAAATTAAGCACAATATATGAAATACAAAGAGAATTCTACTTGATTTCTTAGACTCTTATTTTAACCACTATATTGTTTGGTTCATTCCTCACTTGTGATAAAATGCAATAATTTTCTTCTCCAAATTATTTTGTGAATGAGTTTCTTAACCAATACCACGTAATAGTACTACATGGTTTCTACATGGTTTCCATTCCCTATTTTAGTAATAATGTGGTTTAAGAAAACATACTAAGAAGCAGCAGCAAAATATAGGAATTTATCAGGAAAATGAAAGGAGGGAAAAACTGATATTTAGATAAAGATTGAGATGGTCTACCAGAATTTAAAAATAGAGCCTGCTGTTCCTTTTTTACTGTTTCATTATAGCTGTACAGCTCCTCTATGCAGAATGAAAGATGAGTGCTAGATGGCCAGGGTGTAATAATTTCCTTTATAAAATGGTCTTCTTCTTTGATAATATTCTAGCAACTCCCTAAAACCAAAGATGGTAGGTAACATGTAGGTCTCTTCAATAAAGTACATGCTGTTATATTTATAAATATATACATTATATTTATATATTTTCATATTTATAATATGCTAATATATATGTTAAATGATGTTGCTTCTGCTGCTGTATTGCACCCCTAACACCTTTTTACAACATTTTTTCTTTTTTTAAATTGTGGTATAATTTTATTGAGCTATAAAAAGCTGCACCTATTTGAAGAGTACAATTCAATAAGCTTTGAATTCCATACATACCTGCAAAACCTTCAGCGCAATTAAGAGAGTGAGAATATCAATAACCCCACAAGTTTCCTCATCCTCTTTGTAATCCACCCCTCTTCCCCTGCCCCTCACCCCTATGGAAGTACTGATCTACCGTCAGTATAATTAGTTTTCATTTTCTAGAATTTTAAATAAGTGAAATCATACAATATGTACTTTTGTTTTTGGCCTGACTTCTTTCATTCAGCATAATTATTTTGAGAGCTATCCATGTTGTTACATGTGCCAATAATTAATTGCTTTTTATTGCTGAGTAGTATCCCCTAGTATGGATACACCACAATTTGTTTATCCATTTACCTCTGGATGGACATTTGGGTGATTTCCAGTTTTAGGCTATTACAAAGAAGGCTGCTATGATACCCATGTACAAGTCTTTGTATGGAAATATGCCTTTAATTCTGTTGGGTAAAAAGCTAAGTAGAATGGCTGGATCATACAGTAGGTGTATGTTTAACATTTAAGAAACTGCCAGGGGAATGATTCAGTTCATGCACTCCACTTTGGCCGCCCAGGATTTGCTGATTGGGATCCTTGGCACGGACCTAGTACTGCTCATCAAGCCATGGTGAGGCGGCATCCCACATACAGGAACTAGAAGAACCTACAACTAGGATATACAGCTATGTACTGGGGGGCTTTTGGAAGAAAAAGGAAGAAGAGGAAGATCGGCAACAGATGTTAGCTCAGGGCCAATCTTCCTCACAAAAGAAAGAAAGAAAGAAAGAAAGAAAGAAAGAAACTGCCAGAGAGTAGAGCAGTAGTTACCAGAGGTTGAGGAGTGGGCAAAATGGGAAGATATTGGTAAAAGGGTACAAACTTCCAGTTAAAAAGCTAACAAGTTCTAGAGATCTAACAGACAGCATGGTGATTATAGCTAATAATACCGTATCATATACTTGAAAGTTGCTAAGACAGTAGATCTTAAATGTTCTTACCACGAAAAAGAAATGGTAATTATGTGACAGGATGGAGGTGTTAGCTAATGCTATGAGGGTAATCATTTTGTAATATATAAATGTATCAAATCAACAAATTGTACATCTTAAATCTATAGAATTATATGTCGATTATATAGCAATAAAGCTGGAAAAAAGGCAAAAAAAACCCCTGCCAAACTGTTTTTCAAAGTAGTTATACCACTTTATGTTCCCACCAGCAGGGCACAACAGTTCCAGTTCCTCCACATGTTTGTCAACAGTTGGTATGATCAATCTTTTTAATTTTAGCCATTCCAACAGGTGTGTTGCATTTCCCTAATGATACTGAACTTCTTTTTATGTGCTCATTTGTCATCTTATATCTTCTTTGGCAAAATGTCTGTTCAAATCTTTTGTCCATTTTCTGTTGGGTTGCTTTTCTTCTTCTTATTGAGTTTTCAGAGGTCTTTATATGTTCTGAGTGTACGTCCTTTACCATATATATATCTTGCAAATACTATCTCCCAGTCTGTGGCGTGTGTTTTCATTCTCTTTTGAAGAGCAGAAATTTTTAATTTTGATGAAGTCCCATTTATCAATTTGGATCATGCTTTTGGAGTTGTATGTAAGAAACCTTTGCCTAACCCAAGGTAACAAAGATTTTCTCCCTCTGTTTTCCTTTAGGAGTTTTATAATTTTAATGTAAGTCCAATGTAATAGACCAAAGTAATAGACTTAATAAATGTAACATAATGTAATTAGGTTTTAATGTAAGTCTATGATCCATTTTGAACTAATTTTATATATTGTATATGAATCTTTTTTTGCGTGTGTGTGTGTTTTCTCCCCATATCCCCCCAGTACACAGTTGTATATTTTTCAGTTGTGGGTTGTTGTAGTTGTGGCATGTGGGACGCCACCTCAGCATGGCTTTATGAGCAGTGCCATGTCCAGGCCCAGGAATCCAACCAGCGAAACCCTGCGCCGATGAAGTGGAGCACAAGAACTTAACCACTCCGCCATGGGGGTGGCCCCAATATGAATCATTTTTTATATAGATAGCCAACTGTTTCAGTATTGTCTTTTAAAAATATTTGCCTTTCTCCAGTGAATTGCCTTTACACTTTTGTCAAAATTCAGTTGGTCAATTATGTGTGGATCTGTTTCTGGACTCTCCATTCTGTTCCACTGATCTATTTCTATCTTTATGCCAATACCACAGTCTTGATTGTTCCAGGTTTATAAGTCTTGAAATCAGGTGGTGTTAGCCCTCTAACTTTATCATTTTTTTCAAAGTTGTTCTTTAAAATATTTTTTTGGTATAAGATGCTACAGTGACAAAAATGAAATAATGGAATTTCTATTTATATCTACATGAGCCCCGACCTATTTCTCTATTTAAATATAAAACCATCAATTCTAAAAGCTAAGCAATAAATCTTTAAAGAAGATAAAGTACAGACTTCAGCAGGATATATTTTATAGTCTTTAACATATATTAAACATTGTGCAGGTACCATCACTCAGTTCTTCTATTTGATAATTTATGTGATTTAAACAAACAGCCATGATTTTTAACTTGAAACCTGGAGCAACAAAATATATATATATATATATACATTTAATATCCATTATCTCCACAAGTGTATTAGACTCCAGTCAAAAGAAACAGACGATAGTGTTTCTAGCACATTGATATTCACTTGGGAAGGAAAGAACATACATATAACAATTAAAAAACTTCAATAAATCAACATAAATATAACAGAGTAGGAGCTTGGTTGAAAAGTACTGTGGAAAAACAAGGCCAGACGGGATTGTCAGGAAGACTCCTCAAAGGAAAGGGTAAATCAGGTTTTGAGAGAAATATTGGTGAGATTAGGATAAAGGAGATCGGTTGATAGGAAAAGGCATAATGTTATTTAGGAAAGATTGTCCCATAGCACCAGGTAGGAGGTTAAAAGGGAGAATGACTAATGTTAGGGAGACCAGGGAAGAGACCATCGCTATAATTCAGGCATAAGGGGTCGGGGGCCCAGACCAGAGTAGTGGCTACTGAAATAAATGCCTTGAGATACCTAAAGAATCTGAAAGCAAAAGCATTTAGTTATTTAAAATGTTCACGTCTGTTAGAAATCAGAGTTTAACACTATGTTTTAACTGTATTTAAATATTTTAGAACCATATACAAATCACAATTACATTTTCAACAATTTACTTTTGTGGGGCAAAAACGACTCTCCACACTCATCGTGAACAGTAGTGAGGCCTCAGGGCTGCAGAGTTGTTTACAGTGAATTCTGAAGGGCTGCCACTGCCAAATCTGCCCGCACTGCAGCTGCATGTTTATAAGACAACAAGTCAGTAAAGTATATTTTTCTTTTTTTCTCCTTCAGCAAAATGAGTAGACTAGCTTTTAGCATATGGAAGCATTTTTATACTGTAAGTTTGGCGGGGGGGGGGAGACAATTTGCAAATACCATCAAATGAAATGTGCACTTTCAAATGAGGCTGATTACACAAGATTTCATGTGGCAACGTTGTATTCAATAAGCCTTTTCCTTTTTTCAAGAAGGGAATGTTCAAATTTGTATAAAATGCAGCAGAGTGATCAAGGAAGATAGAGACTAAGGAAAAATCATGAGATTTGATCTTGAGGACATCACTGGAGATTTTTAGAAAAGTACTTTTATTTGAGTATTGAGGACTAAAATTCAAACGAATTTGTTTAATTTTACTTTAAGCTCTTTTTAAAGATTTTATTTTTCCTTTTTCTCCCCAAAGCCCCCCGGTACATGTTGTATGTTTTCAGTTGTGGGTCCTTCTAGTTGTGACATGTGGGATGCCGCCTCAGCATGGCTTGATGAGCAGTGCCATGGCCGCACCCAGGATTCCAACTGGTGAAACCCTGGGCCATCGCAGCAGAGCATGTGAACTTAACCAATCGGCCATGGGGCCAGCCCTTAAGCTCTTTTTAGAAATATTAAAGTGGTGGCAACAGGGACAAGACAGAATAAGGCAGCAGTTAGAAAAAGCAGTGGAGTCCACTCAGGACTACACTCATACTTCTTCCTGACTTTTTTCATGTCTGTCTCTGCCTCTCCCTCACTCTCTCTCCTCTCCCACTTCTTTACCTCTTTTACCTTTAAACACAGCTGAAGGTTCCCCACTGGGTAGGGAAGAGGAGTATAGAGGGAAAAGTACGGGAGGAGTAAAGAAGAAAGCTAAAAGACGTTAACAGTCAGAGCTATTGCCACGGGCCTCGTCTTCATGAGGAAGCCCTTCCAGGCGCAGGGGATCTAGAGGAGGGAATGCAGAGGCAGGATGTATGAACTGAGGTGATCTGGGCAGTAACCAGGTAAGTTCACAACTGATATTCTTTATCTTCTCCAGGAAACATATCCAAAAGTCATTAGCTATAAGGATAAACGGCAAGAATCAAGAGCTTAAACCTTTTCAACTTCCTTAATTTCTCTAATTCAAATATTCCAGTGCTACAGACAGGAACCTTGGCTGAAACACCTACATGAACAAATAACAAGGGGAAAAAAAACATTTTTATATAAACACCAGTAATTTAGCCACAGGGATGGCTTATTAATGTGCAACTAGTAACCTAAATCACAGACTTGATATTATAAATCAATCCTAAAATAAAAACCTAAAAAGAATTTGAGTTGGCTATAATAAAAATTTGAATGTTCCTCTTATATTCTAGCCATGACCAAACATGCTATTTATGGCTTTAGGAGGAAATAAGGAAGAGGAACAGAAAGGTAGAGAAAGAGGGAGAATAAAAAATAACAGGATACAAAGGAATATTGGTAAAAACTAATAATGTGAATAGAATTCTATCTTAGCAAAAGCACAGAACTAAACTTAATGTTACCAAAAGAACTGGGGCTTTACCTCCCACTGGCTCTCAGACCTCATTCCTCAGGGCTGGTACAAAGTATACCAAGAATTTTATGGAACACAGTTAGTCCCAACATTATTTTCAGGCTGTATGTGTACCTATATTTTGGTTAATATTATCACTTGACATTAACTTTTCTAGGTGAATGAGAAGATGCTGACACAAAATTTCAATTATTGCCCTTTGTTTGTGAAACAAATCTATGAAACTTTCAAGAGGGAGAAGACAAAAGCACATTCTTTGTCCTACTTATCTAAGCCAAAGGACTTGGCCAAGCCCATAGGTGGAGCAGGCTAGGGATCAGAGACCTTGAATCGCTTGCTACTTAATACCTGTTCTGCTCTAGGTGATTCTGATAGTTTCACTTTGATAGTTCAAGGCTAAAAGCCAGTTTTGATAGTTAGCCAGAGGGATTTTTTTTTTTTTTTTACTTTTTATTGAGATTATGATAGTTTACAACCTTGTGAAATTTCAGTTGTACATTATTGTTTGTCAGTCGTGCTGTAGGTGCACCCCTTCACCCTTTGTACTCGCCTCCCACCCCGGCTTTCCCCTGGTAATCACTAATCTGTTCTCTTTGTCTACATGTTTAACTTCCACATATGAGTGGAGTCATACAGAGATTGTCTTTCTCTATCTGGCTTATTTCACTTAACATAATACCCTCACGGTCCATCCATGTTGTTGTGAATGGGATGATTTTATCCTTTTTTATGGCTGAGTAGTATTCCATTGTGTGTGTGTGTGTGTGTGTGTGTGTGTGTGTGTGTGTGTGTGTGTGTGTATACACCATATCTTCTTTATCCACCCATGAGTTGATGAGCACCTAGGTTGCTTCCACGTCTTGGCTATTGTAAATAATGCTGCAATGAACATAGGGGTGCATGGGACTTTTGGAATTGCTGATTTCAAGTTCTTTAGATAGATATCCAGTAGTGGGATGGGTGGGTCATATGGTATTTCTATTTTTAATTTTTTGAGAAATCTCCATACTGTTTTCCACAGTGGCTGCACAAGTTTGCATTCCCACTAGCAGTGTATGAGAGTTCCTTTTTCTCCACAACCTCTCCAACATTTGTTACTTTGGTTATTTTTGCCATTCTAATGGGTGTAAGGTGATACCTTAGTGTAGTTTTGATTTGCATTTCCCTGATGATCAGTGATGGGAAATTTTTTTAAATTAATCATTTCATATAGCAATGATTCTTCAGGAAAATGATGAAATGTAGTTCCAAACTGTCTTTATGGCTCTTGGAGTTAAAATTCATTTAGCAGCATCAAAAAGAGCATTTTTGACAGTTGAGTCAAATTTTCTAATTTTCAGTCAACCAATATGTACTTACAGAGCACAGTAAATAGAGGCATGGAAAGTGAAACGATTTAGCTCTCAGATAACTGGAATTCTAGCTGGGATGGGAAATTAACTCAAACTAAAGATAAAGAAATACACTGGTATTCAGCATTACTATAACAGGAAGTTAAAGATTTAAAAACTAGAGTGGGCCAGAAAAAGTCCAAAATGGCTTTATGAAAAAAGTGGAAGAAAGAGAATGATATTTGAGCTACAAGAGAATCAGATATGAAAAAACAAAGGAGAGTAAGCATTACAGGTAAGGAAATAAATCAGAATATAGGCAAGAAAAGGGTAAAACTGAACACAGTAGTAGGAATGAGGACAGGCGTTGGTTTATATAAAGTATAAATAACTAGGTTAAGTAAAGCAAGTGTTTGTTAAGAAACACAGCTGAATAAAGCGGGTGATGCAGGGCCAGCCCAGTGGCACAGCGGTTAAGTTCACACATTCCGCCTCGACGGCCCGGGGTTCGCCGGTTCGGATCCTGGGTGCGGACATGGCACTGCTTGGCAAGCCATGCTATGGTAGGCGTCCCGCAGATAAACTAGAGGAAGATGGGTAGATGTTAGCTCAGGGCCAGTCTTCCTCAACAAAAAGAGGAGGATTGGCAAGGGTGGAAGGAAGGAATGAAAGAAAAGAAAGAAAGAAAGAAGGTGACACTTTGAATGCCAAGAAAACCAACATAAACTTAAAGATCAGGCCAATGAGAGTCACAATTGGTTACTGATCAGGGAAGCAGCAGTGCGAATAACTTTAGAAAGAGTGGGTTAACAGCCCTGTGGGGGTAAAGATTGGAAAACAGCAATGAAGTTGGTGGAGCCATTTAGGTGTGAAGTGATGAAAACCTCAACTAGGATAATAGCATCCATTTATGAAGCATTCAACAACATTTATTGAAAGTCTGAATGTTTATCATGTGCATGTGAATAAGACAGATATGGTATTACTGGCCCATAGAAACTGAGAGATAATAAATGTTCATTGTTTTAAGCCACTAAATTTCAGGGTAACTTTTTATAGCATAGATAACTAATGTAGAAGTGAAGCCAGCAAGGGGGACACCATATAAGGTTAGACAGGCAGGAAGGGAACCAAAAAATACACTGCCATTGAAAACTAGGAGAAAAAGAGTTCCTAGTAGTAGATAGGTAGATAGTGAGGGTCAGATATAAAAGAGAAATATAGGATGGTAAAAGTTTAAAAAATGTTATTGAACTTGGTATAAGTAGTTCACAACTAATTAAAATGAGATAATGTACAAAAAAAAACTTAAAATAAATGGTGATCAAATTGTTACTTTCTTCCTTAGGAAGAGAATGGTAAGGAAGTAGTGTAGGCAGCTGACAGATACCACAAATTTACACAATTTATATTCCTAAGTCTATGGGTCAACTAGTAACTGATAAATGGCTAGTGAAAGGTATAAGTCTCACATATAGTAGCGAGTATTTAAAAAAAAATACGCTTCTGGGGGCCAGCCTGTGGTCTAGCGGTGAAGTTCATGTGCTCTGCTTCAGTGGCCCACGGGTTCGCTGGTTCAGATCCTGGGCATAGACCTACGCACTGCTTATCAAGCTGTGCTGTGGCAGGTGCCCCACATATAAAACAGAGGAAGATGGGCACGGATGTTAGCTCAGGGCCAATCTTCCTCAGCAAAAAGAAGAGGATTGGCAGCGGATGTTAGCTCAGGGCTAATCTTCCAAAATAAAAAAAATAAAATAAAAATACACTTCTGTTTTGATCTAATATCCTAACTTTAGTCCTATACTCACCCTATAACAAAATAAGAAGCATTGAATTTATTCAAACCTCTGTCACATCAGCTACCACAGGGTGCTATAAATCATTGTTACATGTTTGCCATCCCTACTACATGTAAGTTCCTCTCAAGTTGGGACCTGTTGCTTATTCATCTTTCAGGTCTCAGTACCTAGAACAATACCTAATCCATAGCAGATGTCCAGTTGCCAGTTGAAAATTACTGAATGTTGTAGAAAGACAATGTCTTTGCAAACATATTTATATATCATAGATCATTTTTGAGGAATTAAGATTTTTCTTCTATTCCTGTCTCCGTTGGACAGTATCTCTTCACTGTAATTCTCTAGTTAGCATTGTCCCATTTGTCCACCTTAGAAAACTAGTTGAGGTCCTTCTACTATGTTTGTTCTCTTCTGCATTTATATTCTGCATATTTCACTTCTAATACTAAGAAGACATGTAAGTGTTCTTTTCCTGTCCAGGTTAGTAATACTCAGTGAACCAAACCGGCTATTTGCTCAAAAGATGACTCTCCAGAAAGTAAAATAAAAATAATAATTAAAGATAGAAAGATGAGCGAAGGTCAAGTTAGTATCAATTGTTAGACAGCATTCAGCTAAGAGGTTCCTGTGTCAGCTTTTGCATGGGTCTCTTAGATATCAATGTCTTCATTTCCGTATATTCAACTGTAAATTCACACTCAGTCCTAACTCAATGCTAACTGAAACCTCCATCTCAATTACAATGAACTGAACAATCCTGAATCCACATTCTTTCATGTCTTTCTTCTCAGATCATTCCAAATTTTGAGTTAGAATTTCAAAATATTTATTTGGGTATATCAAAATCTAAAATTCCATATTCCCCTGCCCTCAAATTGAAAATTGCCTGAATTTAAGTAATTAAGAGGCTATTTTTAGGAGAAACTTAAGTAGAAGCATAAGAAATAGGAAAATGAAGTGAAGTTATAAAAACATTAACATTTAAAATAAACATTAGACGCTCAATATTTTAAGTCAACTTAAGGAACTAAATTTTTAATTTTAAAATAGTCCTGATACACCAAATTAATCTATAACTTTGCCCCTTAAAATAGAAATAGGCTACCACCAATCTTAAGGAGTTACAGGACAAATTCTTACATTGACAATGTTTGTGCGCATTCACGCAGAACAGCTGCCACCCAGGATGACTAAAATAACACAAATTAGATGTAATTGAGTTAAAAGACCACACCAGGTTTGTAATTCAATTTGTCCTATGCGGTTTGGGTTTGGGGTTTTTTTCCCCTCCAGCAAACCACAGCTTGAAAACTTCATCAAATGGGAAGTACAAAGGAATAGGAATATACAACACAAATATTTAGCATGGACAATTTACATAAAATCTACTTCAGCGGTTTAGACTAAAGTTTAAAAAGAAAAAGCCTGAATGCAGCAACAAGCACTTATTTAAGCTTCTTTTAGGGTCCTAGTCACTAAAACTTCTCACTGCCAATTTCTCACTCTATCATAATTTATCCTAGCTGTAAAGTTAGTTTTGTTTTGATCTAGTTTCCTAACTTTGCACACTATTTACCTAGAAGTACAGAGTAGATTCCAGGTTACAGTCAAGGCCACTTACAGAGTTCAGACCAAAATCCTTAGGGTCATTAATGAGAGTCAAGGGTAGAGCCAGAACTTTTACCACAGTGGACCTTTCAGCAGTCACAGATATGGTTGATTATACACCGCCGATAGATGTGGCTAATTACACTGTCATCACTATGTTGATAATTTTGATTCCTATGGGTCTAGTCAACATAGACCTGTCCCTAGAAGAGTGTTTAGATAAGATGTCCTGAAACTAACCAATCCCAAACCCTTGTTGGGATCTATTAATACAAGGCAATTTGATTACCGAGGGACTTTTAAGGGAAAGAGTTAGGCTTAAAAATCTATTGTTGCCTCTTACCATGCCCTTTCCATTAAAGTCATGGATTTGAAGCAAAATTTGAGGGTAAAGAATTTTCCAAATGAGTAGGTTGCACAATCAGCTCTCAATTCATGCCATGGTAACAGTTCCACATAAAACCAAAGAGGTCTAATGTAATTAACAGATTTCATTTCAACAAATCCTGATTTAACAGATTTCTCTCATATTTATGGTTTAAGCAGAACATAGCAACAGAAGGGTGTATCAACTTGATAACCAATAAGAAAACAAACTCACCTTTTTTTAATATTGATTACCTATAAAGTATTTGGACTCTTGCATATATTAAAAAGTCATTTTCCCCTGGAAGAGAACATATGAAAACTTTACTGAGACAAACTCGTGCCTCTACGGTTTTTCACTCGGGCAGATACAGACATGAAAGGCACCTGGCCTAACAATTCTTCCTTGCATAACACTCCAGAACACATCACAAACCATCCCCTCTAAAATCTAGGTTCTTCTCAGCTTTCCTAAAATTCTAGAACCACACCCAAGAAGCTTAAGCTTCTTAGATTGTTCAGATAGTAATCAATCACGTCAAATGAAGAGGGAAAACTATTTTTTACAATCATATTTTATTTTAACAATATTGGTATCAGGGAGACAAAATTTTTTTAAGTTAAGAGAGCTAGCTATTCAGTCTTCTACCTGCTAACATCACCTTAGCTATACTATAAATCTTCCTGAAAGACAAGGCCGAGAAGTACTACTGGTTAATTATAGGGGTCTCATGTATAAACCAGATGCTGAATACAAGACAATTAAGATTATTGCCAGTTAGAACATGCATAAGACACTCAAGCCATCTTGGGTGCCTAATCATTATTTTTATGCCCCCCTCCCAAAATGTGGTTCCATTCTTAAAGGTAGAAGAAAGCACTAATGTGACAATGCTATCTTCTATCTTAAATCCATTGATAGTGAGAGTCATCCCTATAACTTTAAAAGGTTTGCCTCTACTGAATTAAATAACTCTCAAATTATATAGTTATTATCATTTCACACATAGAGAAATTAAGGCAAGGCAGAGCGATGTGACTCACTCAAGTCCACATGTTAAGATTATATTCTAAGTAGAGAATAAATATCCAGCTCCTTCCACCAAGGCAGGATGACCCACACAGGCATATAATATATAACATACAACAGTCACACAGAACAAAAGTGTCCAAGGGGCAGTCTGGGATACAGCAGTAACTATGTATTCTTCCAGACCCAGCTCAAAGCCTATCTACTACAGTTCATTCCCCTCTCCATTTTCCAAATTTTCTAGAATCCTATTAAGCTGCCTTTATTTTAAAGATTTTATTTTTCTCCCAAAGCCCCCTGGTACATAGTTGTGTATTTTTAGTTGTGGGTCCTTCTAGTTGTGGCATGTGGGATGCCACCTCAGCATGGCTTGAAGAGCAGTGCCATGGCCGCACCCAGGATTCCAACTGGTGAAACCCTGGGCCACCAAAGTGGAGCACACAAACTTTACCACTTGGCTACTGGGCCGGCCCCCAGATGCCTTTATTTTAATAGTAATTTATTCTTCAGTACAAAGCTGCAATTCAGTTTAAATGTGCAGGCAAAGAAAGGAAAAACAACAGAGACGTAAAGCATGTCAACGGATACATATCCTGTCTAATTGCCCTTCTCGGTTACTTCACTGATTTGAATTCTAAAGTTCAAGAGGAATCAAAAAAGTAACTTTTTTTAACCTAGAAAGCCATATTCCAAGGGCAACTCTACTAAATCTGCAGATAGAAAGAAAACATATTCTACTGGCATAAGAAGTATAACAAACTTAAATTTGGAACTAACCAAACACGAGCTATCTTTCTAAATCCATATGAAACTGTTGAATAG
Source organism: Equus przewalskii (assembly GCF_037783145.1). Taxonomy (NCBI): domain Eukaryota; kingdom Metazoa; phylum Chordata; class Mammalia; order Perissodactyla; family Equidae; genus Equus; species Equus przewalskii. The sequence goes on along the minus strand of NC_091855.1, from coordinate 13,762,482 downwards.
GGAAACAGACCCTTCCTTACAACATCAGTTCAAAATGTCTTGCCTCAGCTGAGACGGGTCTGAAGCATTCCAGAGTCACTTACCTACCAAGTTATAAACATGACCACTCCATTTCAGCATAGTTATACGTTGAACAACATTCATATGTGTTTATAAAATACTTTGATTGTGGAATATATACTTTAAAAATTATAATCTCAATTTTTCACATCATAACAGAATAGTCTCCAGATGCAGAAAACACACAGCAAACACCATGGACTTTATGCAATCAAGTGTCAGTTTGGTTCACCAGCTGGACATTAAGCTTTGAAAGAATTCTTACACCCCCTGGGGTGACATCACTTTAGAAAGAAGTACAATAAGAAAAGAATGCATTTCTTTAAACTCTTCCTTCAAATAAATATCTCCTTTATCGACAATTGTTTTTTCTTTAAAAAGGAAGTTTACTGGTGTTTTGCAACAACCAAAAGAATAACAGATATTTTTCAAGGAGATTAAGAGTCTTTCACGTATTTTTATAACAAAAGCAACCAATCACAAGAAGGTGAAAAGTAGAATTTAGAAAGAGAACCTCACACAATAACTCCACAGAAAGGGTTAGAATTCAAGTAAAGCAGCAAATTTTAGATATGACTTTCTATTCCAAGGTTATCTAAATGACAGAACTCATGGAGAATATTCGAACAAACAGAAAATTACAAACGTTAAAAAAAAAACTAAAAGGTGAGTCACTAACTTTTGTAAAAGGCACAAATGACTCAGAACATTACAGTTGGAAAGAGCTATAAACATCATGGATTGGCTCCAACAATGTCACAAACCTCTGCTTTTATAATAGTTTTCAGCATTGTTCTACCTAACACAGAATGCTCTTCACTGGCCTAAGAGAAACAATAAACAAAAACTTTAGATGACCTATTCTAGGTACTTCTCTCACTTTCAAGAGCTTTCTTAACTAATGCAGTAACTACGGTACTGCTGCCATTAATCTATACAGAATCTCTACCAAGGGACACAAAATAATTGGCAATGGTTATCTTTATTATTTCACAAAACATCCCTGAGTAAGTTAAGAGTCAGAAATAATCCACTACATGTTACAGACGGGAAAATTTAAGAGCAAGGAGTGACCTGCAGTCACAAAGACAGTCAGTGATGGGCTGGGACTGATTCCCCCATTCCTGACTCCCAACCCTCTGCTCCTGGTATATGATGGTACCTCTTAAATCTTTAAACACTCAAAATCATATAATACATACTAACATCTCACAAGTACTTTCTCAGAAACTCCCATTCACTTTGACTCAGTCCTATACTTAGCTTTCTATAGTAAAAAAAAAAAAAAAATTCAGATATTAGTAGTCCAATCTAGTTAAGCCTATAGTTTAGTGGCAATAATACTTGACAGCTCTGAAATCCTTTGAGTGGTTTACTTTGAACATTAAGTGATCATTATAAATATTCTTCAAGGAACAGTGACAAGTAGCATAAGTTTCATCTATTTCAATATTATTAAATTATGTATATTCACAATTAACTACAACCTAAATCAAGCACAGAAAAGTTTCAGTTTATCAGAATGCATTCTCTGAAATAAAATTACGCCTATAACTTAAAAGAATCCTAGAGCTGTAAAAGCTCTAAAAGATCACCTAACCCCCTGATTGTACAGATTTCAAATTTGCTTCTTGAATTAATTTGAGAATTTTAATTAAGTGCTAAACAGAAGCAGTTGAGGAGAGAGAACTTAAGCATATGGAAAAGGGAAAACCAGATGTATACACACCACAAAGAGCCCTAGTTACATGTAATTTCCAGTAATGCCAGTAATTGGGAGGTGGGGTAAGGGAAAGGGAGGGGAGAGGGTGTTAATGTCAACGATGTCCTTTGAACTGGGTCCAACAGTGTTTCTAAGTTGGTCTAATTTTTAAGGAAAACATTCCTCCCCCAGCCAGCAATTGCAAGCTTCTTCCTTATTTAATTGGCATCAGAATCAATACTTGCTTGCTGTATTTTTTTTTCTTTTACCTTTTAATTGTCCATATGCAACTACCAAGAGAAGCGGGAAAAGTCAAGCTAGCCCTCAACATAATACTACGTGGTAGAAGTTGAAAAAGATGAGATAAATCATCTGTATGTATCAATATGAAAAGATCTTGAAGATATGTTGTAGAATCCAAAAAGTGAGTTTGTCAAATGAGAGGCAGTAAGCTTGATACCGTTTTTGTGGGGAAAGCACACACAAACACACACACAAAGCAATACTATATGTCTTTCATAAGCCTATTTATCTATCCATACACCTGTCTCTAAGTCAAGGTATAGAAAAAGGTCTGAAGGACAGACACAAAACTGAAAATAGTCGTCCTTTTCCAGTGTTGGTGGGGAGGTAACTTGAATTGGGGATGATGGTGGTGAGGGGAATGTCAAAGTAGTCTTCACAGATGCTCTGAATGTTTTGAATATATTAATATATTACTTACATGAAAAAAATAATTTTTTTCTTCTTCAAGGAAGATTAACCCTGAGCTAACATCTGCCAATCCCCCTCTTTTTGCTGAGGAAGACTGGCCCTGAGCTAACATCCACGCCCATCTTCCCCTACTTTATACGTGGGACGCCCACCACAGCATGGCTTGCCAAACGGTGCCATGTCCACAGCTGGGATCCGAACTGGCGAACCCTGGGCCGCCGAAGTGGACCACTGCACATTTAACCACTGCACCACTGGGCTGGCCCCGAAAAAAATAATTTTTAAAAAAGAATCAGATGTGTGCGTACAAAAGGACAAAAGTTAATCAGGAATATGCAAAGGTTGAGTACAGCATGCCTCGGCACAGATATGAGAAAGGCCTCTGCTTCCTCATGAGCTCTAAAAGCTGTTGTTTTCTTTCATTCAGTTTACTCCTTAAACTCACCATCTCTGGCTCTATCCTGCTGACTAAACAATGCTTCAATGTGAAGGCTCTTAGTCCTGTGGTTCCATTCTTTACTCCCTTGGAAAGTGAAAAAAGGTAGGAAGCAGTAGGTAGATGAGGGTAATGGGTTTTCTCTTAACTCTTGAACTTAACTACTACACCAGGAATCTACTATGGCTCTTTTCCTCTATCCTCCAGCTATAAAAATAAAAGCTGGCTCCTGACTACTTGTATTCATAGGAAGGAGGCATTCATTTAATAATGTTACAAACCAGTTTCACCACGGCTCTGGCTCCCATACCTTCTGAAATCAAGTCCTTCCTCCTAGATGGCCACAGCAGGGAGTAGCAGGAGGCAGCTACTAATCTGAACTCTGCTCTAATGGTTGCACTTATTGCTTGGTTCTGTGCACATGGCATGATTCTCCTGGCTTATTTTGTCAACAGCATTCTTTGTAAAATCTAGGTTTCCTCATTTCCTCCATACAGTAGTTTATCAGTCAGGGAAGAGGATTCTGTGTGTATGGGGCAAAGAACAGTATGATCAAAAGCACAAGGAGACATCAAGCTCAGGGAACTATGAGGAAGCTGCTGGGACAAGAGTAAATATGTGTGTTTGGCAACAGAGAGTGGGGGTGGGAGGGAAATTGTGGTGGAAAATGAGGGGAGAATAAGTAGATTGGGGCCAGACTATGAAACGCTTGCATGACAAACTAAGGAGTTTAGACTTTATCCCTGGAACACAATGGGGTCCCATCAAAGATTTTTAAGTCAGACAATGATATGATTAGATCTCTCTTTAAAAAAAGATATTTGACAGCAGTATGGAGGATGGATGGGAAAACGGAAAGCCTGAAAGTAGATAAGCCGCTCTCCTAAGAATTGAAATGAAAGATAAAAAGGCCTGAACAGGGCAATGGCTATGAGAATGGAGAAAAGGAAACAAACATATTCAAAAGCAATTTTGGAGACAGAAGAGACAGCACTTGTTGAAAGATTGGTTGTGGAGACTCAGGGAACAGAAGAACTCAAGAAGGGGAGGTTTCCAGCTGAGAGGATGGGGAGGCCATTAAAAAGCACAGAGAATACAGGGGGGTGTTTAGAGAGTGTGTGGAAAAATGAGTTTGGGATTTGTTGAACTACACGCTAGGATATCAACTCTTAGTAAGCTCCAAACAGATAAGGATCTTGTTTGCTAACTTTCTCTGTGCTGCACCTAGTTCATTATCATGTGCCTTTAATTCAAGTTTGCAAGGATGGTGATAATGCTCAGCTATCCCAGGAAAATTGAGAACTGACAATATTTAAGATATCTCTTCAAAGTGCCTATGTGGAAAGGAAATATGAGACAAAGTGGTTTGTTTTACTTTTCTGTCAAAGGTCTTCTTCAGTAGTTTCCAAAATAAATTTCCAATGATAATAGGACTTTTAACAAGAAGGTCTATTACTAAGAGCAGCCTGCGGCAGACCATAATACCTCTCACAACTTTACATTCTACACATTCCAATAATCAAGTCACATCACCTTTAATTCTCTTTCTTGTTCAGGAACCTGCACTACCACTTAAGATTCTAAAACCCGCCACACCCAATAGTCAAACATAATCAGAGCCGTTTAAACAATCTGAAAGAAATAAAAAACAAAAAACTGCTGTTTTATTTGAAAAACCTTAAGGTGGGGGCATATAGGATAAAAAGCACCATTTGTTCTGGTTAATGTTGTTGTACAATGTTTTCTGGGGTTTGCTCATAGGCATATTGAAATCATAACTAAATCAATCAGCTCCAGCAACACAAAGAAACAGCCTTCCCTCCCCCTTGGATGCCTGAAGGGAAATCATGGCATCTTCGCCATGATGTGCACACACTTTGGAGCTGCTTTGTTTTTAATCCTCTGCCAAGTCAAGTTTTAGTTTTATTTTAATCTCAGCAACCACAGTAAATTCCAAATCTTTGACAAGTAAATGCTTTCTTCCTCGCCAGAATCCCACTCACTTTCCTTTCTAACTCCTGGAACTTGAGTTCAATAATGCCTGCACTGCTGATCTCTTTTTATGAGGAAGAAAAGAAATACATTATAAATTAAGTGTATTTCCTGACATTTACAAGTTAGTCTACATGTGAAATAGGTTATGATAAAATTACATCTTTCCTGCCTATCATTTAAAAACATATATATTTACATGTACTGAAGAGCAAAGAATAGTTTAGGAAGTCAGAAGATCTGGGCTCAAGTCTCATTCATTTCAGTTGGCTATGTATTGTTAGCCAAGCGACTTAAGTTTGGTTTCCTTATATCTAAAACTTCGGGAAATAGACTGGATGGTTTTTAAAGGCCCCTCTTTTTCACTTTAAAATTCTAAACTCTAACTCTTAAGATCATGACTATTACCTGATTTTTTTTTTAACACATGGAAAGCAGTCACTCAAAAAAATATTCCTAAGGAAAAAAACTAGTGTTTGTGGTAAAATGGAATAAACCTCAGAAATTACCTAATCCATACATCTTTGAAACTACGTTCCAAGAGTTATAAATTGTTTTATTTGATGTAAATGTTCTATACTTTAAAGAAAAAGATTGCAAACTACTAGTCTGATCCAACTCTGTCATTACAGGTGAAGAAACTGAGATCAGGATTGGAAGAAGAAATACAACATGTCCATAAAATACCATGCAGTTATTAAACATGATGGCACGTGGGGCCGACCCCGTGGCCAAGTGATTAAGTTGGCGCACTCCGCTTCAGCGGCCCAGGGTTTCACCGGTTCAGATCCTCGGCGCGGACATGGCACCACTCGTCAAGCCTTGCTGAGGTGGCGTCCCACATGCCACAACTAGAAGGACCCACAACTAAAAATATACAACTATGTACCAGGGGGCTTTGGGGAGAAAAAGGAAAAATAAAATCTTAAATATGATGGTAAGAGAAAAAGGTCACAATAAATTTAAAAAGAAACGAGGATATTCTAAAATGTGTATTAAAAAAAACTGTGTGTAAGTACAAATCTATTTTTCAGGGTAATAAATTCATTGTATTACTTTCACTAAAACATTCTGACTATCAACATTCAAATAATACAAAATATATCATGAAAATGCAAAATGATCCAAAATCTCACCACTGAGAAATATTCAGTATTAAAATGTAGTGAATATCATTCCAGACAGCTATTTACATATACAGATGGAGAGATGGATGAACAGAAATCAATGTACTATTTCTGGGATAAGAGTGTACACACTTTTAAAAATAAAAAATACCAATTTTAATTTTACCTGAATTTAACAGAAGTTAAAATGAAACTGAAGAAATTTTAAACCTTAGATAAATGCTTCTACACTCAAAAAAATCAATTGTAAAAAATCCCTCTAAGTTTAAGAAAAATGGTAAAAAACCATAAAAAGTAAGTTAATATTACTTTAAAACTATTTTAAATTTTAGACAGTATTGATTGAATTCTTGCTCTTAAAGATAAAGAAGTTAATAATTTCCACTTCCCTTCCACCTACCTCCCAATTTCTGTTCTACTTTGCCATGATGTCTAACAGTTACATTCTGTTCTGTCACCACAGTTTCTATAGTTTCTAAATCTTAAGTTTATATTCAATATTCACAACCAGTTTTTATTTTGATTCATCTCTTGGATGGCTAAATTTTAACAAGCAGGTTTGTCAGAAAGATCTCACAGATGCTATACAGTAGTGCCCTCTTATCCACAGTTTCAGTTAACCTCAGTCAACCACAGTCCGAAAGTATTAAATAGAAAATTCCAGAAATAAATAATTCATAAGTTTTAAACTGCAAGCCATTCTGAGTAGGCTGGTGAAATCTCAAGCCATCCTGCTCCATCCCACCCAGGATGTGAATCATCCCTTCGTCCAGCGTATCCACGCTGTATACACTATCCCATCCATTAGTCACTTAGTAGTCCACTCAGTTATCAGATCAACTGTCATGATATCTCAGTGCTTGTGTTCAAGTAACCCTTATTTTACTCAATAATGGACCCAAAGCACAAGAGTAGTGATGCTGGCAACTCCAATATGCCAAAGAGAAGCCATAAAACGCTTCCTTTAAGTGAAAAGGTGAAAGTTCTCAAGAAAGAAAAAAATCATATACTGAGGTGGCTAAGATCTATAGTAACTTTCACTACAGTATATTATTAGAATTGTTCTATTTTATTAGTATTGTTGTTAATCTATAACTGTGCCTAATTTATAAATTAAATTTTATCATGGGTATGTATGGATGGAAAAAAACATAGTATACATTAAGATGGGTACTATCCATGGTTTCAGGCACCCACTGGGGGTATTATCCCTGAGGATAAGAGGGGCCTACTGTCTTCTCTGGGTTCTTTCATATTTGAGGATTATATGCCCATTGCCTTATTTCTCAACCCACTTGGCTAGATTCAATATTCTTGGGTCATACGTTCTTTTGTTAGAACTTTGTTGACACTGCTCCTCTAATATTGCACTTTGTTGTGAAGAAGTCTGAGACCAGCCTAATTTTCTACCTTGTAGGTCAATGACTGCTTTTGTGTGAATGACTGAAGAAATCTTTCCTCAGTAACAATGAGGATATGAGTTGATATTGATTCTTCTTTACCTATTTAAGCGTTAAATGTGTCTTTCTGACCTGCAGATTTGGTTTTTCATTTCAGTGAAGTTTTGCTGTATCAATTCTCTAAAAACTTTTTTAGCTCCATTTGGGTCCTCTTCCTCATAGACACCAGTAACCCTTCTCTTGACTCATCTTTGTGTCATATCTATCATTGTTAACCAATTTGCTTTCATCTGTCTTTTACCCCTGTGTTTACTGTGATTATTTCAAGCTTTTGCTCCAAACCATTAAACTTTCAGCCATCTCTGTTCTATTCCTTACTGGTTCTATATCACTTAACCTTCAGTGGTGTTGTTCGAGTACTTAATTCCTTTCCTTAGCTCTACAACCTCATTTTTCAACAATATGAATACATTTTCAAAAATGCATTTATTAATTGTATATGTATACTCTGTGTGATTTTACATGTATGTGTATAAATACATGTACTATAAAAGCCCAAAAGACTATACATCAAAATTTTAATAGCTTTCTGTTGTAGTCGGTGATTTTTTTTTCCTTTTTTGCCTATCTAGATTTCCTAAATTTTTTCACAATATACATATCTACTTCTTGCACACTGATATTGATAGACACATATACATATATGTAAATACTGTATATGTATTAGGGAAAAAAACTGTATTTCTGGAAAAGAATACTGAGAACAGGAGAGGTGAAATAATTTGTCTAAGCAAGTTATTGGTAGGATAGTATCTTTTGAGTATATATGCTGTTTCCAAGATGTTTGCTTCTGATAGAAGAGCTATAAGTTTTAAGAGAATTGAAGTATCCAGCCAACAACTAAACATCTTCATGTCAATGATCCAAAATGTATAACTTTCCAAGAACAACATTCTTCTTCAAACTATGTGTAGTTGTAGTCTTTGAAAAATAGGAAAGCAAGCTGTGCCGGCATTCTGATCACCAGCAGACATGCCAGAGACACACAGCGGAGGTGAGTGAAACCTCTCCTATTCTCTTCCTGACTGGTTTTGTTCTTCTGTTTCAGGGGTTAAGCAAGTATAGACCTCAGATAATTTCTCTATCAAAATCTTCTCAGAGTCTGGCAAATTGTTGATTAATATGTTGGGGCTCCATTCAGTGTTCCTGAAAATATATTTCTCTTAAATGTATTTCCTCTTAGATGCATTGTGGGTACTGATATACCTATACTCACTTTGATGCTATCAAATTCCTAAAATCTTGGGACAGGGTCCCGGAACAGAAACCTGTTTTCCAAAGCGAAAGATAAAAACTACAGGCTTCTTCTGAAACATTGATCTGAAAAAAACCCAAGAACCTTCACTGAAGGTTAAGAAAACAAATGTGATTCATAGAAAACAATCATAAAGGATTTGAAATATTTTTTAGGAAGAGATGAAATGATGTCATGGAAAGATCAAGTGAAGTGGAATCAAACCAATCCTTAATTGAGCCTCAGCTCCTACTAAGCTGTGTGACTTTGAATAAGCCATTTAACTTCTCTGAACTTGATTCTTCATCTGCCTAATAGATGAATAATACTTGATTCCGTCAAGCAGTACGTTTATACACTTAATCTAGATTATTAACTTTATCTTTGTATACTTCTATAATGTTTACAAAGAAAGTCTTATTATTGGCAGGAATAGACAAATATATAATTGATCATGAAAAGTTTTACTTGTCAAAATATATATATATTCTACCATTATAACTTTTGACTGTTTTATAAATTAATCATTAATCATCTAATAATGCTTAGAGATACATCAGCATAATTATCCCTAGGCTATCTTTATTTTTCAATGCTAACATAAATTTCAAAAAAAGTTTTGACCAAAGGAACCCAGGAGAATCAAAGAGAAACATTCTGAAAGTCCAAAAATGATCATCTAAATTTCAGGATTGATAACATTGGCAGTTGATTCCTATTTTACATATTAAACCTCAATAGCTTACAGAAAAAAATTTAAAATAAAGAATCTAGAAATCAAATAATGCAAGAAATGTCACTTATAATAGGTTAATACAAAAAAAAGTAACATGAAAAACTGACTACAACAAAAGATATAGCAAGTAACCCCTGAAGGTTCCTTGAAATATAATAGAAAAATTCATGATAAATCTAGAGAAAGGGCAGAAAAGGCAAGGTAAGGGGGGGAAAGAAAGGTTTTCAAAGAAATATTAAAAAGCTACCTTATCAGTCTAGGAAATTTCTCTTTACTAACTGGATCATTCTAACAAAAAAAACTAAACTTAATAGTTGTGTCCACATAATGACTTTGGATCCTCAGTTTTATAATTTAGTCATGCAAATTACAATAGTTGGACACTTTCAAGGAAGATACACTAGTAAAATTTGTTTTTACTAAAACAAGAGTGGGAGTGTCTTCAAAAAGTATTGAGACCTTATTGTCTTGGCTCCAGCTCCATTTCATCAAATTTACGTTCAACCACCCACCACTATTCCAGAAACCTGTCCCAAATAAGAATAGGGATGAAAATAAAGAGGAATCCTTTTTCACTGTAGTTTTTATCTGAATTTGCTGTTTACTGTATTCAGTCTTGATTTCATCCCAAGTTTATTTGACAAGCACTTGATGGTAAAACTAGACACCAAATTTTCCTTCATGAAAACCATCACGGGTGGCTTCTCTGTATTTTTCTTCTTATTGCAAGAGGGTACTTCTGTGGTGGCATAAGCCCTTAAAGAGCTGTGTGAGACATTCTGTTGCCCAGCCTGACCAGTCATTCAAAAGTTAATTCCACCTCTCTCTGTTCTACTGGATTAATATAGTTATCAGAAGATTCAGCCAATCTGAAGACAGGACAGGAAAGAAATACATATAGAAAATCATCATCATCAAATAAAAATAAAGCTTCATGTGCAGAGCTCTATGCTAAGCATTATGCAAAATAAACAGACATGATCCCTGCCTTCCAGAAGCCTCCATCCTAGAGCAGATGATGTCGACACAGACATATAAACAGACTTTCACAATGTAGAACAGAGACATAACGGCTGCCAGTAGGGCAGAAATAAATCAAAAATAGCTAAATATTTATAAAATGTGAGAGATTTATTATGTGCAATGTATTTTGTATAATACATAAAGTAATCTCTGGAATTGGTGAGAGTTGAGTAAAGATACAATTCTTTTGTGTCCTGATCCCACTCTATGTCTGACTCTTCATGTAATTAAGGTTTTAATTTTACAGTGACTATTTGTTGCCCTCTAGAAATGAAATATAGCATTTAAATTTCCTCCAGGTTGCATATACTATAAGTGCACAGACTCATGAAAATACAGCATAGAAAATTCTATTATGATTTCCAATGAAGTGAATCAGGATAGAAATTCAATTTTTAAATCTCTTATCAAAAATATTATCACAATACACTTTATGATAGCAAGCTGACGATTTAGGGACGTGAACTTTTGAAATGGTTGATCTGAACTTTTGATTAGAGACAGGGAATGTGAGCGTTATAAATGGTCCTGTCATTCCCCATCAAATGTTACCTGTTTTATTTCTCTGAGACTTCTTCTGGCCACTTTCATCTCTTTGTTCCTTCTTTTCTCCATTTCTTTTCTTTTCATCTTTTCTTGTGCTCCTCTAACTATGGGATCTACAGATACAAGATAGATATAAGAAGTTCCCCAAATAGTATGAGGGACCAGGGGCCTTTTTCCCTCCAGTTTCAAAAACGGAGAGAGCCTATTTTTTAAATAGTTTAACTACATCATAAAAAGAAAGACTCTGAATTAAGAGACCTTAGAGATTATCTGGGCTCAGTCACAGTGAACATCTTTTCCTCCCTCAAATGTGCCATGTTCTTTTACAGCCAAGTGTTTTACACTGCTTGGATCATCCTTTACTCATCTAACTTAACCAAGCCAATACTTACCTTTCCCCAGAGGTAAACCTTGAGTTTTGCCTCTATACTTTTCCTTATATATGTTCACAGCCTCCTGGATTTCTTCCCCTATAGGGGCATCCTAAAGTGGCACTATTTTATTCATCTGTTAACTCATCTCTGTCCTCCACAAGATTGAAAGGTCCATGTGGGCAGGAACTAGGACTGCTCTTTATCCCCTGGCTCTACCACAACACCTGGCACATGGTAGGCATTTAATGAAGGTTTTTTAAAGAGATGAATGACTAAGCCAATCACCTGAGCAAAACAATTAAAATATGTTCTATACCTCTAGAGCAGCACTGCCCAACAGAGCTTTCTGCAATAATGGAAATGTTCAGAATCTGTGCTCTCTAGTATAACAGCCACTGAGCACTTGAAATGTAACTACTGCAACCAAATTTTTTATTTTATTTAATTTTCATTCATTTTAATAGCCACATGTGGCTATAGTTAACATATTGGACAGTGTAGCTCTAAATCACACTGGGAATATAAAATATGCATGACTTGGTTTGCTTATATTGTTTAATATATTGAACATTACAGCACAGTTTGCTCAAATAATTAAAATTTCTGAAGTTAAATTTCTCTTAACGGAGTATGCACTTTTTGAGGACAGGAATTTTATCCTGTTCATCATCATCTTATCTATACTAGGTATTTAAAAACATTGTTCAGTTGAACTGGATGGAGATACCAACCGCTAAAATTGAAAGACTTTGGTGTCTCTTTTATTGTCTCTCCAGTTTAAGAGTAGGAGGTAAAACTAAAAAACAGACAACTACCCTTAAAGTAAAACAAAACAAAAAAAAGATGTATGTTATCTGGACTGAGTGTCTTCCACAGGATCAAGCAGCTACCTAAAGTCTTTACCTTCAGAAAAGGAACTAACAAAAGAAGGCTCCTAAATATGTCCCACATCTCTGCTCCATCTTTGCTCACGCTGTTTTCTTTGCCAAAAGCCTAGCTCTGAACCCAATCCCATCTTAATCTGTCCAAATTCTCCATGTGCTATATGGTCTAGTTCATGTACCTCTCCTTCATCCTTTTGACAAAAAAGGATGGGATCTGTCTTATCTACAGAGTCCTCTCAGATGGCTGAATTCTGCTTTGTTCTGTAGATGTTTGTCAAGCTCATTAAATGCAATGAATGTTAGCCACACAGAATTTAATGTCTCACTTTTCCAAACTATCAGCAATATCTATATGTAATGTTTTATTTTTAACATCACAAATTCTGAAAATTAAACGTCTTCTTGGATTGAGTCAAACATCTTTTACACAGTAAGCTATTTCTTGATTTAGTGTATTTCCAAACTTAGAGAAATATCTTTCATATGAAACAGAAGAAATCAGAAACAAGAGGAGTCAGACACTGTGTCATGCAAAACCATGCCACTGAGTTACAGCAAAGATATGCTTGGTGAAATCCCAAGCTGCATTCCTAGAACAAGACCGTGAAGAGATTCTATGTTCTTATAACACTTAAAAGTATCTTCAAGTCCTAAGTGTAGATGGCTTTTCTATGATCCAGCCATAAGCAGTAACAGTATCATCATCATTTATACTTCAGGATCTAAGATATGTGCATCAGCATGAATTTGCTGACAAGAAAATCCTTCACATTTCTGAGTGCAAACTTTCATGGAACTTTCTTGTGTCCTTTTAAGCAAAAAGACATGAATTTTCCTAGAGAAAGGCAAGAAATAAAAATAACTATCTATCCTCAATTGTGTCCTCACTGAAATTCAACAACTTATTTCATTTTAACTATTTCTCACTGTAACGCCACATCTTCTCTCCTCTCTCCTCATTCCTAGCAAATGGCCTTACTTTCTTTAATGAGATGTCTGAGGCCATGTGGTATATCCTCCCTCAGCATCTGTCCCCTCTACCAGAAAGCTCTCCTGTACCTCCACTCATCTTTTGTCCGCTTTCTCCACTTATCTCTAAATATTCCCTCCCAATGTCAATATCTTAACCCTACAGTTGATCTCCTTCTTTCCAGACTCCTCCAAGATCTGTCAGTCAGTAAGCAATCCCCTACTTTCTAGTACCTTCTCTCTTTCTCCAAAGGCCCCTTTACCTCTGCCTACAAATATGTTCATTTTCCCACTGAAAAAAAAAAGACAAGAAAAAAAAAGCCTTCCTTTCACCCTAATGCTCCCATAGCTAACATTTCATCTCTCTACTTCCATTCATCTCCTAAACACTTGAAAGAGTAGTTTACAATAGTTAAGTTCATTCTTTATAATGTACTTATTCTTTAACTTCCTGGATTCTTCCACCCATATCATTGTACTAAACTTATTATCTCAAAGACCATCTGTGACCTCAAAACCACCAAACCTAGTGGTCTTTCTTAATCCTCACCTACTTCCTCCTCTGTAGAGCATATGATACCACTGACTAAACTCACTAAAATTCTTTCACCTCTTGGTTTCCAAGTCACATACTGATCTAGAGAGCAAACATGACAGCCAGCATTCAAAGCCACAAAATGCCTGCTATCATTTCCCTCTCTCATAAGATCCAGGGAAAGAAGCAACAGACTCTCTGAGCCTGTCCTGACAGGAGAATTAGCACATAGAATCTCATCTGTGAGGGGAGCTCAAGAATGGTATATAATCTTGGCACTGAGAATGTAAGCCTCTGAATCCTCGTACCCTTCTGTTGATGTCAGTCATAACAGCTTCTGTGACGCTTAAATAGAAAGAATAACGGAATTAACTCAAGTTAGAGGGCTATTGTAATTGATTTCCCAGAAATTCTGGAAGTGCTTCTTTGGCAGAAAGGCCATTCATTGCACAGTGAAAGCTCTTTGGGGAGTGCATAGAGACTGCAGGGACAGTAGAAACTGCAGCACTTGCAGTAAAACAAGGTCATACAGCATGAGGGGACCTCTTAATAGCACAGTGTCCTGATTTCTTCCTCCCCTCTCTGACCACTCTTGCTAATTTCTTTTCTACTCAAACCCAAAAAGGTATGTATTTCTTAAGGCTTCATCTTCAATCTTATCTTCTCTTCTCTTCCTTACCATTCTTAGACGTCCCTACATATTCATCTCAAGCATTTAACTGATCTTCCTAATTCCCCAAACCAGCTCATCCTCTCAATATTCTTCTTTCTGTTAATGGCACCACCACTGCCCTAGTTCCCAGATGCAAGTCTTCCTCGAATTCTCTCTTTGCCTTTACTTTCTACATATGGTCATGGCTCAGTTCTGCTGATTCTGCCTACCAAATGTTTCGCCTTTCTTTTCCATTTCCATTGCCACACCTTATGTCAGGCCCTTATTATTTTTCACCTGGGCCTCTACAATGGCCTCTTAATTTCAATACTTAGTTCTAGTTTCTCTCCACTTCACTCTATCCTTCCAGTTAATCATCCTAAAGCATAGCTATTAGCTCCTATCCTGTCACTGCTAAAAAGCCTCCATGGACTCCCCACTGCCTAGAGAATAAAGTTCAAAATCTTCAGTTCACTTTTAAAACCTTTCATGACCTGGCTCCAAGCTTTACTTCCCATTTTATCTCCCACCATTCTCTTCCATAAAATCTATACTTCACCCTACCTCAGCTACTCCCTGGTCCTAAATATGTCCACATCTCCCCTTCTGCTCCATCTTTGCTCATGCTGTTTTCTTTGTCAAAAGCCTAACTCTTCCCCCAATCCCATCTTAATCCATTCAAATCCTGAACATGCTACAATGCCCAGTTCACATGCCTCTCTTTCATGAAGAATTCATCTTGACAAAACGTTGGTATCTGTCTGTCTACAGAGTCCTCTTGGATGGTTCATTCTACTTTGTTCTATAGATGTTTGTATATTTATGTTCTCCCCCTTACTAGATAATAAGTTCTCTGAGGACAGAAACAATATCTTAATCATTTTGTTCTTTCTGCAATGCTTAGCATAGTATCCTATAGTAGACAGAACTAGAATATGTGTTGAATTAATGAAGTCTCACAAAACAGCTGATGTAATGATAGACATTCAGTTTAAGATGCCAAAGAACATCTGATTCAGAAATAATTCTGTGTTGAGAAAACAATTTTTGCTTTTAGAATCCTCAGAGAGCTCTGAAGTTGCACTCTGCCAAAAATCTCACTACATGCAGTGTTCCTGACAAGACAGACCCTAATGTCCTCAACTATTTCTATTTCTTGAAGAGCTTCTTTCCTTCTTCCTCCTCATCCCCTCCTCCTCCTTCTTCTCCTTCTTACCAATTTTTCAGCCTTACCAATGATTTCACCTCATTAAGGTTAATATAAAGTTGTAATGTCACTTATTTTTTCCTTGAGGACAGCAGCTATACCATCTGTCCTTCCTCAAAAGATGTTCTTGGACGAACTTTAAGACGTCATTTAGGAACCAGTTTAGAGCACAGGATGCACATCTAATTGCAGCGAGATGTTACCGTATTTTATAAGCGCTCTGGCTCTGTTCATGTACACTGTTAGAATGCATGACAAAGTTTAATATTACTTCTCCCACATAGCTATCCTTTGTTAATACTGCAGAAACACTTCGTTCATTCTTCCATGCACAGATTTTATCTGCTTAAAATCTCACACTAGTATGTACTTTGTTATTGACAATGATACTTTAAAATGATACTTTCAAAAGTTTGGACTTTTTTTAACTTCCAGTTTTCATTTTCTGTATAAATGAAGACAAGGAGCCTTTGGTTTGGGCCACATCTGGTTACCTGAGGAGATAACTGTTGAATCTTTTGTGATGATACCAGTATTATAGGAGTAACAAAAATTACAGGAGCAACAAAAGTTAAAGAAATTCTGGAATTAAAACACTGGAAAGAATGACTATTACTTTATTCATTCTGGTCTTCATTTATCCTAATGAAGAACTGTTTTTAATACCTGTCTATTAGTTTGACTATTCTAAACGCATTTGGAAATATCTATTGCTTTTACCAACATTCGTAAATCACATAGGCTTATTTGCTCAAAAGAACAAGAGGTGCAGAAATGTTTCCATACGATAGAAAATGCTTCCATCATTTTAATAAGACAGGGGAAGAAACGTGGTTTATTTTGTAAACAATAAACTATAGAAGGTGCCCTTATAAGAATGAGGTACCTTCAGGGTTAACTATAAACTTGGTAGCCACATGAGATCACCTCACAAAACAACAGAATAGTATAAAGCCAATTATGATTTACATAAGTTAAAAAAACATGCTACAATGGCTAAAATATAATTTAATATTCTAAATTCAGATAAACTTGAACTCTCTCCCATTGATAAAGAGGCCCACTCTTTTCTGACTCTTGTGATCATATGACCAAGAGGAGACAGGTCTCAACTTTCCAATTTCAAAACTTTTGACCATTCTCACTCCTCTCTGTCCAAGCCTTTTAAACCAAGAGGACCATAAGCTTTACAAAAAAATGGATGCTACATTAAAGGCTAAGGGTAGCTGCCTTATTTTGGTTAATAAATAATTTAATATTCAATTTCTATTCTTCTGAAAATGTTCATAAAATTTCACTTGACAATAGCAGACTACCATAGAAGAAAGAAAAAGACCAAAAGCCCTTTGATAACCAGATGATATTATTGCAAACTTCACACAACTCCAGACCAAATGAGTGATAGTATATTTCAATGGATACCAAACCACAGGCTACCAACTACACATACGGTAAGCAAATTTGGTCCCAAAACAAAAATACTGTAACACTGAATGCTGAGTAGCATTTGACTCCAGCCCCAATTCCTATTGCAAGAGATCTGTACTATTTCTACTCTGTCCCAGATGATGTCCAGAGTTCATTGTTTATTTGTAGCAAATAAGGAGACAACCAAACAAGTTCAAAATGTCCCCTAATCTGAACTCAACCTTAGGTGAGCCTGAAACCAGCCAAGCCTCGTGAGAGTCCATTTTTCAAAAGGGTCATATCTACAATGTTTCTGTGAACTGTAACAAAATTTCTCTGGGCCTATATATGTCGGACTCTAGTAGGCAATAAAAATACTAACCTGTATGTCCAATTTAGTACTTACTCTAAACACAACTCCAAAGACAGAGAGCTTATCCTTAACAGATGGAACAACTATTTACCTAATTTTGTCACAGTGGCCATACTTCTTTACTATTAGTACTCATTTCTGAAAAATATCACGTTTCTTGTAGTTGTAAATGTCTTGCTGGGCTATGTAAAGTTCTTTAACATAGAAGAGTAAAGTACAGAGTATTTCTTAAATATCTTACTAAAGACATCGCTTTTTAGGCGGCATATTTTTCCATTATCATAAATACACCAGGGCACAAGTGTTTAAACACAATGCTTAAGTGTTAAACATTAGTGATTGCCTGATACACACACGAATGAAGATAAAGTTTTTCGGGTTTAAGACCAAATATTTGCCTTTCTACAAAAAAAAGTCTTAAGCCTGAATGTTTTTATGTTGAATTAAGTTTTGTCTCCCAAGTAATTTGCTTTAAACAAAACAGGCTTATTCCAAAAAAATCTGTATTTTAATCAATAATTCTAAAAGAGTCACATTACTGATTTGACTCTCTCAGAAGAAATTCTGAATATAGAAACAGGAACTATTTTTGGAAACTAAAGAAGAAAACATTGACAGATGAAGACAAATATTTAATGGAACACTAACCATGGGCCAGACACTAAAACAGGAGCTAAAGAAACAAAAGAAGTAAAACCCAGTCCCTCCCCTTGTGAAACTTACAATCGATTTGACAACATTACATTTTTCTCACATCAAAAGAACTACATATATTACCATCAATCCACGAATGAAAGCTAACTATGCCTTGCAAGAAACTCTCTCCTAACCCCTGGAATAACCTCCTCCTCTAAAAAAGAGGCTTATCAACTTGACCTTCCCATTCCTATATGTCTCTGGGTGATTTTACAATTTATGCTTTATGCTGTACATTCAGTCATGAGTACATATAACATATGTGTTGTCAATGATGATGATGATGATGGTGGTGGTGATAATGATAGCAATAGCTAATACTTATTAAGCACTTACTAAATTCCTGACACTACACCAAACACTACATTTATTATTTAGTCTAATCTTCACCATACCCTACTTGGTAGGTACTATTATTATGTGTGCAGGGCTAGTATTAAGAGATCACTGTTTAATCCAAAAGTATTAGATCAAAATAAGGGACTTAAATACAACAATTTAAGAAATCTAATTTTACTTCTTGATTCTTCTATCTAGAACCATAGGTAACAGCTTAATCAGAAATAAATAACTGTATAAGTTTAAGTCACAACTACCTGTTCTTCAGCAGAGTATCTGCAAAGAGAAGGACAAGATGGGTGATAGGGAAGAGAAAAGTATATGCATCCCCTCCCCAACTTAAACCTGTGTCAAAAAAGAAGTGCAAAATCAATTGGTATTATTAAATGACACACAAAGACTTTTGTCTGATCTAAAGGAACTCTTTTAACCTGTGATGAAATTTAAGATTTAGGAATTAATTTCTTCACTTGTTTATTCCACTGAGATCTAACAACTTTTTCCCTTTCCTACTACTTTCTATTTCATATTCTAAAAATAGCCATTCATCTGACTAAAAGGTTGAATTGGAAAGAAGCATTTTCAAATTCCCCAAAAGGTATTGCTGAATTCAAATCAGGATACCCTACTAAGAGGTGAGAGTTCCAAAACTCTATTGTTAAATACATACCTTCAAATGCCAAATTCACTCAGAATCCCAAAACTGCAGTCCCTAAAAGGAACCAAAACAGCTCCTCCTAAGATGCCTATTTGGGAAGAGAGTTCTCTTTTGATGATCCTGAAGTGGAGTGAATCTAGCAGACCACTTTGGGTAAAGTCCTAATTACAACAATTCGTAACCTTTTAAGGTTCATAGAACTCTGAGAATTTTGTGAAGGCTATGGACTTTCTTCCAAGAGTACTGTTCCTAAAAACATACAGATAAAAGTTTACACAATTTCAGGAGTTCTATGAACTTACTGAAGCCTAGTCATAGGCCTCATTTTAAATTTGGTCTATGTTTCCTCATCAATTACATACCTTCTTTATCACTGGAGCTTGGGATCAATGCAAAAATAATACAGTGAAACTTTTCAAAGAAAAGTCAATTAAAAGAAAAATGTTAAATGTCTCAAGATGAAAGAGCTACTTGGCAATCTGGGGTATCACTAGCCTGGTTGTACACCAAAAGGTTTCATCAAACGGCACAGGTGAAACTATCTAGAAGTTACCACGGTTTTATTGTGCACAAACTACACTATTCTCTCAGACTCCCACTGACTGACACTTTCTTGCTTTAGACATTTTAATACCATTTAACCAATGGAAAATTTTGACATTCTAGTATACTCATATTTTCCTTACTCTTCCTGATTCTTATCTGGAAGACAGTTTAGCTTATGTTGCTTTTTATTGTTGATTTTATGATTTAACTGTCAAGAGTTGGAGAGAAAACGGAGATCTTGCTTTTTCCCTTGGCTACAATGAGTATACCTAAGTAAAAATTTTAATATAGTTATATGGTCAAGCTAGATATGATTCTTTCTCTTTGGTGAAAGGGCTCACTGTGATCCAACAATCACAGTGACTCTGAAATATGTCTTCGTATTTCAAGACTCCATGACTTACTCTCAATCCTGTAGATTTCAAAGACTTTATCAAGTATCTCATAATCTGCAAGGTCTATAATGGCAGGGACCTGGTCAGTTTTGGAAACTATACTATGCCTAGTGCTTGGCATGCCTGGCACACAGTAGGTAGTCAAAAAATACAACTTTAATGCACTGATAAAACTCTTAAAGCAACTATTAGTTCAACCACTTTGTATGTGAGCTTTGCAAGTTACTAAATATCCCTGAGACAGTTTATTTATTTAAAAAAAGGGAATAATAATCTTTATACAGTTATCATTAAGCTTAAATAAGATCAAGTACATAAAACACAGTATGGTAGTAACAAAAGTACTATAACTATCATTTAATGTAGACCTATGTTTTGAGGCCTATTAGAATGAACACAGCTGAATTTTTAAATTTGACTACATTATAAATTGATGCGACTCAAATTAATTTTGTGACCATATTTTTGTAAAATAAATAATAATAATAAAGGGGAAAAAAACTAGAAGCAGAAATATCAAATATAGAGACAAAGGGGGGGAAACTCTCATAAATAAGGCAATGTTTTGAAAGAAAATAACTTCCTTATATATTTGTGGCTTAAAACACAACTAATACTTTCCAAGTGACAAACCTGGCACAAACATAGCAATGGGAGATTTATTTTTGCTAAAATTATTATCCAGCTCTGTCAAAAAAACCCCTTATTTCTTAGAGGCACATACTCTAAGATGAAATTGTTTTGGTGGTGAAAAAAAAGCCAGTTAAAATGTGCTTTAGTTTTCTTTTTCCCTCTAGTACTAGTTTCTTTGAAAACTAAGTCTAAAGCGCCATCTACTGTGTCTGTTAGAATCACACCACTTTTGTAGGTTTTATGGCAGAGAGAAGAAATGCAAAACATAGCAAATTTAGAATCTGTTACTTTAAAATCCTACTCCAAAGAAATTAAAGAGAGTGTGCTTTTTCTCCCATTGTATATTTTTATATAATATATTTAGATGTAAATGTCTTACCTACACACACACACACACACACACACACACACATTCTCGTATCTAAGCAATCATTTTTTCTGCTTTCTTTTCACTTTCGTCCAAAAGTAGGCCTGAACTAATTATAAGAAAAGCATCACAGTAAGACCAGAACACTTACTTCTAAACATTAGAGGACATGTAACAATAACAGCAAATTTTTACTGAGGGTTTACTGTATGCCAAATAATGCTTTATGTGCTTTTCACTCAATATCTCATGTAATCTTCACAATAACCCTTCGAGACAGGTGCAATTAGTATTATCTCCATTTTACAGATAAGGAAATTGAGACACAGAGGAATTACTAAACACGGCTAATAAGTGACTAAGTTATGATTTGAACTCAGACATTCTGATTCCAGAACCCATCTCTTAACCATGATATCAAGCTTTCCATTATTATCAGTGGTTCAAATAATTACTAGTGATACTTTTGTCATCAGAATTGCATAGGACAAGCTCTACATCACGCTTTTTTTCAATATATCCTAACACCATTGTATTTTTTGGCTTTTTGGGTATATATCTATTTTTAGGAGGTATTTTTTTATGCAGAGAAGAACTTGTTAAAGAACCTGGGCCCTACCCTGGAGATTCTGATTCCATATGTCTGAGCTGGAATCTGGATGCTCTGTTTTTAACAAGTTCTCCCCAAAGACTGACACAGCCAGTGTGGGGCCCTGCATTTAGAACCATGGAGCTTTAGGACCTATTTTATTCTTGCGCTATCCATCTGCTCTTACATTAGAAGTTCTCCTGACTTTTTTCTTATTTTAAGAGTTTAAATACAGAGAACTATGAAGGCAAAACTCTGTCAAAAATTTAAATATGTGGGGGATTTTGTTAAACTTACACTGACTTTCAAAATAGGGAAGAATAGGATTGGTAAACGAAAATTTTTAATTTTGTTTTAATAATCTCAGAAGAGTAAAAGGAAGCCTCCCTAGCTCTTCCTAAACAAACTCTTTTCTGACTCTCCAGATAACTCATTCTCTTTACCAGTGGTTTTCAAGTTACTCCAGAGATTCTCACTGAGGGGGAAAAGAGAAGGCAAGGATTCAGCACCATTCCCATCCTACCCTCACTTAATCAAAGTATAGTTTCCAAAGATAAAATCTGAAAACTCCAGTGACATTGGTGCAAATGACTGCTGTTAGTTTCACATGGATATTCCACCATGCAAATAAAACCAAGTATCTTGAGGTAAGGGGTTGTGACTCACTGTTCTTTTGAAGTAAATGGATAGATGGATGCATGGATGGACAGATGGATACGGATGGCCAGCCCACAGCTCCTGTGACAGTGGCTATCTTATTTATTAACCCAAGGGTCATTTTCATTACATAGATGCAGGCTTTAGCAAGAAAATATCAATGCATTAAAGGAAACTCTAGAAGTTTATGTGTTTACAACCAGGGCTGGGTCAGTTACTCCACTACCTCCTGCTTCCTCCCTAAGAGTACACTTGACAATTTTAAAAAGAGACAGTCACTTATAAACATGGTGTGTCCATAATGTAATGACATGACATTATGTTTTAACAAGCATCTATAACTTACATATTTAAATGAGTGACATTTGTGAAATAAATCAACCAAGAACTTTTATTCTAGAGGAATTCCTGCCATTTGCAACAACATGGATAAACCTGGAGGACAATATGCTAAGTGAAATAAGCCAGAGAAAGATAAACACTGTATGATCTCACTTATATGTGTTAGATAAAAAAATCAAACTCAGAACCACAGAGTAGAATGGGGAGGGGCTGGAGTGGGGAAAATGGGGAGATGCTGGTCAAAGGGTACAAGCCTTCAGTTATAAGATGAGTAAGTTCTGGGGAGCTAACGTACAGCATGATGACTATAGTCAATACTGCATTGTATACTTGAAATTTGCTAAGAAAGTAAATCTTAAGTGTTCTCAATATACATACAATGTGGTAACCAGGTGAGAGGATGGATGTGTTAATTAACTTGATTGTGGTAATCACTTCACATTGTATACATATATCACGTCATCACATTGTACACCTTAAACACATACAATTTTAGTTGTCAATTATACCTCAATAAAGCTGGGGGGAAAAACAAAGCAGGCATCTACAGATGAAAAAAAAAGAGAACTTATTCTAATACGACTAATGCACAAATATTTTTGCAATTGCTCATTGATAACTTCCTTCAGAAATTCTGGAAGCAATAAAAGAAAATTAGTTTTACTACTTTATATTTAACTCATATGCAAAATCTGTTTGCTTTGATCACTCATTTTATTCATCACACTTGGTTCTAAATGACTGTTGGCTGTATCAAAAATAAGGTAAAAAATGATGATCTGCCCCCACAGAAAATAGTTGAAAGAATGTACTAGGAGCTGTTCCCCAAAAAAGGAGCATGCATAAAATGAGTATGTAATTTTTCATGAGCATTTCGAGGGAAACAGTACTCCTTTGGATGTACTACCACTGGCATTAAAAAAGAAAGAAACTCAAACACCGTATTTTTCAATCACTATACTTTATAATGACAACTATTGCTATAGTAGTTCGCATTTCTATATATCAAAATGTTCTTTGTCCTAAGTTTCCCTCTCATGAGAGGAATCAAAGCCAAGCTCTTAACAGGGACTCCAGTCTTCCTCTTGGAGGACTCGGCAGGCTTTATTGCTTCAATATATTGACGTTACTCCTGCTCCTTCACATAAACCTTTACTTCAAGTTCAGTGCGTCTGCTACCACATTGCCCAATTCTTCCACCACTCCAAATACTCTGAAGAAGATTCCCAGAAATCCCTGTTTGGATCAGCAAAAACAATTTGGTGTCATCAGCAGATTTCACCATTTCCTTTTGGAGTCATTAAAACATTAAACAAGCATGATCTTGGTATCAACCCTTGGAGTTCCTACTAATACCCTCTCTCCAGCTGAAGTCAAGCCATTCTCTACTATGTTGAGATTCCCATCATAGGACCAGGATGTGTTTATTTGCTAAAAGTTTAAACTTTGATGGATTTTTTTTAACTGAAAGTTGCAAAATGCATTACGAAAGTAAAGGGGAAAAAAAAATTCCCAAAGGAAAGGCCAAAGAAACCAGCAAAGAGAAACAGCTCCTACTTGAGTTGTCTTATCCAAGCAGTGAAACCACCTCATACTCAACTGATTCTAAAGCCTCAACAGAATTTTGACCTTTGCCCTCCAATTATTTACTTTTTTAATAATCATATGAGAAAACTTATTAAGCACATTTGAAAATTCTACACTAATTATAACCAGCAGGTCCAACTACTTTATTAGCTTTTTCCACTCTTTATAAAATTTGAAGGGAAAAAAGCAAACAGTCCTTACCCAGAAAGTGAAAAAGTAAACAGTTTTCTCCTCAAACTGGTCTGTACTCTGAACAAGAGAAATCACTCTTTCTTTTATTCAAGTGCAAATCTGCTTGAAGCTTTCATTCTGCTTTCCCAGCCTGCTTTCTGCAGCTGCATAAAAGATGAGACATGGGAATGAAAGAAAACTACATTGGGGCCAAAAAGCAATACTGTCCATATGCAAACTCACTCAAAGAGCAGCAAGATTGCTGTACATCCTTTCCCACTTTTTCCATTCTAGCAGACCCCTAGTCAAAAGGAGGAGGTACTGTACTATACCATGTCCAATCCTGTTTGAAACAACAACTTCTCAGATGTAATCAGGGGAAAGATAAGGTTACCAGACATCCTCCCCTGCCAGTCCTGACACAGCATCTGAGGTGTTCTCAGGATCAAGCTTTAGCTTAAAGCTGGATGGAATAAGGTGGGATCAAGGAAGTGAATGGAAAGAACATCTCAGGTCTTTTAAGATGCTTGTGGTGCAAGAGAATGGCAGAGGCACAGCAGCAGCGAACAGAATTTACTATACCCATCTTACCCCATGCAAAATCAAGGCAAAATCTTCCCCTGAAAAAGTCATATCTGCTGTAGCTTTCAGAAAGTCTGGCAGCCCATTAGCCTACATGCGAGGGTATCAGGTAATCTTATAATCCCAGCAATCTACTCGGGCCAGCAGTTAACCATACGACTGAAAAAGCTCACCACCAAAATCAAACTCTATTGGGATCAGAAGGGTATTCTCAATAGTTTTCACTCAGATGTCATTATAACTCCATGTTATTTTTAATACTGTTCTTTGGATTTTGCCCCACACAGAATTCCCAAGTCACAGGAGGACCATGAACAATGTCCAGATGTATAAAAAGCAAAAATACTTCCCTCCTACTTGTGGATTCCAAGATAAACACCACAAGAAGCACGTGTGACTAAACTCAGAGCTCATTCCAAATTAAATACTGCATCATGTGCACAGTGTAGGGCTTAAAAAACAAAACTGCACAAATATTCTACACGGTTCATAAGCCAGACTTGGGCAAGCACATGACCATGTTGGAAGAAGGAAACATGAATTGGAAAGTAGGGGTAAAGGGTGAGAAAAGTCTCAGTCATGACCTTTCCCAGAAAATTGGTGCTATTTTCAGTGAACACTCGTATAATATGGGACACAGATGAAAGAGGAAATAGTATTTTTCTTTGTTTTTTTTTCCTACTGATGGCCCTCAATTCTAAAACCACCTGGCAAATAGGAAAACCCTACAAAGGTTTCAAAATCCCGAGTTAAGCCATGCACAAACATCATTAAATACACATGCACACACACACACAGAGGTAATGAATACTTAAATGCCTGGTTGGCCAGCCCAGACAGAATCCTTTTGACCTATAAACTGAGTCTAGACAGAGTACATAGAACCTTAGGGGGCAGGGAAACAGGACATTCAGGTCATGTGAAAAGACTTCTACATTATTTTTATTGTGTTTCAAAGATTAAAGTAAAAAATATATGGACGGATGAATAGATAGCAGACAGAGAGACAGAGAAATAGTTTGGGTAACTGAGTTCAGTTTTTCTCACACAAATTTTCTTAAATAAAAGCTTTTAATAAATTAAGATTGGGAAATGTTTACTGAAGTATCTTGATTTTTAAAAAATTATGTAACATTTGATAGATACAAAAGAATATATATACTACATAAGTTATGAAGTATAATGATAATATATATATATCTATGAACTCGTCACCAATTTATGAATTAGAATATTTTCAATCCCAGTGAAGTTATGCACGGCCCCCCTGAATCCCATCTTCCTGCCTCCCTCCCTGTGGTCATCACTATTCTGAACTGTGCATTTATTTTACTCTTGCCTTTTATAAAAATAGTTTTTACCACAGCTGATGGAGTATTCAAAATGTATTTGGTATTTGTGTAAGCCTCTGCATTGGGGAGATAAAAAAGAGTAAAGTCCTTACCTTAATGTATGAAAAAAGCATCTGCCTCCATGTCTATCTTCCCCAAATGTAAGCGCCTCAAGATCAAGAATTATGTCTTATTTGCTCTAACTTGCCAGTACCCAGCAGAGTGATAGGCACAGAATAAGCATCAAATAACTATTTCTCAACTCATCTTTCAAATTAGAGCCCAAATGCCTTGAATGTTTCATAGCCAGAGCTGGTCAACAACAAATATTGTTGTTTTCATCATTACCTTTCTTCTATGGCAAATATCCTATCCCCAGGCCCGCCCAAGTTTATCAATTATCTTCCTAGCCTGCAAATCAATATAACAGTCACTACATCACCTCATTACACACTAGATAAAATCCTAGGTGGCACCGAAATTGTCAAATGAGACTATGTATTTCCTCAAGAGTTACAGAGTGCTAACTCCTTCATCTGGGAGAGCACATTATCACATGAATGTTTAATTTAACAGTATCTGAGCTATGCTTAACCACAGATGCCAATGGGACATGGAGGCGTCAACTGTTTTCTACTCAAGGACAGCATCACGTACAAAGCAAACTATACACAAAGTGACTAAAAAGGCCCTGCTATCTGGCAAAGAGTTTCACAACCACCTTAACATATCTTTACATTATGTACTGAACACAAGTCTCTTGGGGGCTGTGTTCTAAACGATAAGCCCACATCCTCAATTATGTCACCATTATGCAATATGTTCATGATTACAAATTTGTCCATCAGCCTGGAAGAGCAAAACTGACAGTTACTGCTGCTTCAGATTCAAAATTATGTTCTGTGACCTCCCCCAAAAGTACTAGTATCAAAAAACTTCTCTGACTCATCTCTTCATTCTGATCAAAGCACAAAATTAACATGAAGAAGATCCAAAATATCTTTCTGGGTGTGGAGGGAAGTCAAGAGAGAATGTGCCTGAAGAATTTAAACCAGTCACAAGACATCAGTCTAAAGGATCTTTCTTAAGAGACAACTGCATTGTTATTCCAAAAGCTTTAATAGTTACACTCAGGGAAGCAAAGTTTAGGGAACTGTTCACGTAAATGTTATCTATAGTCTGGAATTAGTTCTTATACTGTAAAAAATAAAAATTAAAAAGCAGTGCAGCACATGCCAGGCTACCTTACAAAACCCACATCTTTTTACATAACACAACTAAGCAGTCTTAGTCAAGAATCCATATTGATTTTGATAGGACATTTCACAGAAAAACCTTGAGAAAGTAACATATTTCTCAGAAGGTTCTTAGTGTTCTATTTTAAATACTTAACGCAAAAAAGAAAAAGTCATCTGTGCCTAGCACTTGCCAGATATGACCATTTCTTAATTTACCTCAGTCAACTTTACAAATATCTTCAATATTACCACTTTACTTCAATATCAAGCTAAGAATGCTCTCGAAGGTGCTGCTGGGAGAGACTGGCCAAAAGGATGGGCAAGTGATCACAACCACTTCAGCATGTCACTCCATGTTCATCAAAGCACTGTGATGTTGATCAGTTGTGAGGGCATTTCTCTGAGGGTGACTTGGCAAAAGTAGAATTACTGTCATCCCTGGTAGAACCAGTTGGTATTTTATTGTTTTTTGGTTTTGTTTTGTTCTTTTTGTGAGGAAGACTGACCCTGAGCTAACATCTGTTGCCAATCTTCCTCTCTTTGCCTGAAGAAGATTGTCACTGAGCTAACATATGTGCCAATCTTCCTCTATTTTATGTGGGATGCCACTGCAGCATGGCTTGATGAGCAGTGCTAGGTCTGTGCCTGGGATCCAAACCTGCAAACCCCAGGTGGCTGAGGCAGAGCATGCAAACTCGACCACTATGCCACTGGGCCAACCTCCTTTTATTTTTTAGCTGTATCTCTAAGAGCGTATCTTGCCTGAGCCACAAAGGAAGAAAACAACTATACTTTTCTTACTATCCCAACTCCTAGCATTTCTCTACTAGTTTGTAACTAGGAAAACACAAACACAATAAGAAGGTGTGTTATATACTACAGAACATTGTGCTTCCCTCTTAGCAGTTTCACTCCTTTTTGGCTTCCTATAATTGCTTTCCATACTGATTTAGAGACCAGCTTTGAGTATCATTAAAAGACAACTGTCAACACCCTGTTCATCCCCTTCATGGCAACTCACCTGATACAACCAAGCACACACACTAAAAATATTTGAAAATCAAATAACTAATAAGGGACTTGTATCCGGAATATAAAATGAGCTTCTACAATTCAACAATAAAAAAAAATAAACAATTCAATTTAAAATGTGCAAAAAATTTCAAGAGACATTTCTCCAAGGAAGATATACAAATGGTCAATAAGTACATGAAAAGATTCTCAACATCATTAGTCATTAGTGAAATGCAAATCAAAACCACAATGAGGGGCTGACCCTGTGGGCCAAGTGGTTAAGTTTGCACGCTCCACTGAGGCAGCCCACGGTTTTGCCGGTTTGGATCCTGGGTGTGGACATGGCACCACTCATCAAGCCACGCTGAGGCTGCGTCCCACATGCCACAACTAGAAGGACCCACAACTAAAAATACACAACTATGTACCGGAGGGCTTTGGGGGAAAAAAGGAAAAAATAAAATCTTTAAAAAAAAAAACCACAATGAGATACCACTTCATACCCACAGTTAGGATGATCGTAATTAAAACAAAACAAAACAAAAGATCAGTGTTAGCAAGGATGTGGAGAAACTGGAAGCCTCATTCTTTGCTGACGGAACTGTAAAATGGTGAAACCACTTTGGAAAACAGTTTGGCAGTTCCTCAAAATGTTAAACACAGAGTTACATATCATATGATCCAGCAATTGCACTCCTAGGTATATATCCAAGAGAAATGAAAACATGTGTGTGCACAAAAACTTCTACATGGATGCTGACAACTACATTATTTATAAGAGCGGAAAAGTGAAAACAAACCAAATGTCCATCAACCAATGAACGAATAAACAAAATGAGGTATATCCATACAATGGCAATGAAAGGAATGAAGTACTGATAACATGCTATGTAACATGGATAAACTTTGAAAACATTATGCTAAGTGAAAGAAGCCAGTCACAAAAGACTATATATTTTATGATTCCATCTTTATGAAATTTCCAGCATAGGCAAAGCCACAGAGACAGAAAAGAGTTTCTAGTGGCTGAGAGGAGGCAGAAATGGAGAGTGACTGTGATTGGGTACAAGGTTTCTTTGGGGATGATGAAAATGTGTTGGAATTAGATAGTGGTGACAGTAGCACAAATCTGTGAATATGCTAATAAAAAGCAAGCCACTGAATTGTATACTTTAAAAGGGTGAATTGTATGGGATGTAAATTATATCTCAATAAAGATGTTTTAAAAAATTCTATTTGAAAGCTTTTCTAATGTATTCTTTACACATTAGCAAGCATTTTGAGGTCTGTAATGATACACCTATTTTCTCATACATATTCTTGAACATGAAAGCTCTGACATTCAATAAATAGATGTTGAGCTACTGACACTAACCTCTAGTAGCAGAATTCACCTGCAGTGAAATCCTTCTTCCCATCTTTTACTCCTCTACTCAACCTTGACTTAGTCCCAATGTTCATCTATATAATAAGATGAAGTCCTCACCAGGCCCTACAGCCTGAAGTATTTACTACAGTCATCCCTTGGTATACTCATGGGATTGGTTCCAGGACCCCCACAGATACGAAAATCCACAGATGTTCCAGTCTCTTATACAAAATGATGTAATACTTGCATATAACCTACGCACATCCTCCCATACACTTTAAATCATCTCTAAATTACTTATAATACATAATACAATGTATACACTATGTAAATAGTTGTTATAACGTATTGTTTAGGGAATAATAACAGAAAAAAGTCTGTACATGTTCAGTATAAATGCAACCATCGTAGGCCTTTCAAATGGTGGTTGGTTGAATCTACAGACGCGGAACCCAAGGATATGGAGAGACGACTGTAACAGATGCCATTAGTCCCTATTATTTTACAAATAAGAAACAAAAACACTACAGCTGGGCTATTTATCCAAGGTGAAGCAACAAAATCCACATTAAAACTTAAGAGTTTTACTTATAGAATTGGAATTCCAAATTCACCTCTATCTTATGACTGGTGTATCTTCTGGTTATCTTTGAAAGTGCACTATATCTTACACGTAAAAGTAACTGCTCACATACTCTCAAATATGTGAAAAGTGTTAAAGGAAGGTCTTTCTGGTACATCCAAAAGTTAACTCTCTCAGAAAGAATTCCTATACAAACCTATCTTATACCAAGTACACTATAAGATGATTTATTCATGCTTTCAACCAAAATTTATTGAGTACTCACACCTGCCAAACACTGGGATTACATAAATGAATTAAATTAAACACAGACTCTACCATAAAAGAATTGACTGTTATGGAGAAACACAGAATGGCTTGCAAACAGGCAATCACAGTCATGTGCTATAGTGAGAGTGTGTGATGATGTCAGGAAAGTCTCAAAAGTCAGAAGCCTAAATTCTACAAAGAGCCAGGAAGGCTGCAGACTATAACCAGAAGACGGCTTCCCAAGGTCCCCAACTGATCCTATTAGGACCCCCCATTAAGAAGAGGCAGGTATGGGGCCGGCTCCATGGCTGAGTGGTTAAGTTCGCGTACTCCGTTGCGGCGGCCCAGGGTTCGGATCCTGGGCGCGGACATGGCACCGCTCATCAGGCCACGTTGAGGCGGCATCCCACATCCCACAACTAGAAGGACCTGCAACTAAGATATACAAACTGTGTACAGGGCGGGTTTGGGGAAATAAAGCAGAAATAGGAAAAAAAAAAAAAAAGAAGAAGAGGCAGGTAATGAACAGCATTCACTAGATTCCTTAATAACTAGACCTTGAGGAGCTAATTTTGAAATACGTTAATAATTTTTTTTTTTTAATTCCAGAAAAGGTTTTCTCTGATAGAGGAAAGAAATGGAGGATATGAAACAAACAAAACTAAAATTAAAAAGTATTCTTTTCCATATTATTTAATATACTCTACAAAGAAGGTGTCAAGATTTTAAGTTCAGATATTCTAAGCTCCCTTTACTTCTAAACTCTCAAAGGGTAGGGGAGAATGTCTTCTTCACCGACCCTCATTAAGTTCATGTCAAATAAATGAATAACCAAAGACAAGAACCAGCAACAAATGCCATACGAACCACTTTCCTGAGGTAATTACTGATGGGATTTTACTACTTCCTTCACAATATACCTGTTTACTTCCTCCTTTTCTCTTTTCTTGCCTTCCTACTTCTTTTCTCTCTTTATCTTTCTCTCTTCCTTTCTCTATTATTTTAACCCATGTCCTAGGCCTGTCACTAGCTGTTCTCACTGGCCATTGCTTTGCTAGACTGATCCTAGTGGCAGCAATAGATTGCTTGCATTTTCTAATTATAAGGTGCCACCTAGTGGTCTAAGCTTTGTCTAAGCCTTTGTCCACAAAGTACCAGATAATAAAACTAGAAAATCTGAAAGGTAACTAAGCAATACCAATGAATTCCAGTTCTTCTATTGTGCCACACTGGTCTCCTGTTCAGCATACACTGAACCCACGTCTCTTCATATCTACAACCAAGTTATCAGAAGTTCCTGATGTTGATACTCTACAAAGATTCATAGTCATACATGTATTTACTTTGTTTCTCACCCTAAAGCAGACAAATTATGTTACTTCAATCCTGGTAGAATTAGCAAAGGTACAATTCCATTGAGATCTTTTATTTAAATTACACTTTAAACACTGTAAAATACAAATCTGATTATATTTTCCTCCACATGCAAAATGTTTCCTAAACTTACCTGCTCATAATCTAACAAGATGTTAAGTGGGATTTCCTATCGTCCCAGAATCAGTGACACAGAGGTATTAAATGCCCAAATCTGAGGGAAAGCACTGAAAGTTATGTCCAGATATTTCCCCCAAGGTTTGCTAAGAAGAAACAAAATTGGCTGGCACATTCAACCAACCCTCCCAAGGAGAGACCTAAGGCAAAGCAAGGAAGAGTCTAGAAGTCTAGCTTTGTGAGGGTGGCTTCATTAACTAAGGGGGCACTTCAAGAGAATCGGTCATACAGATTGGGAGGTGAAGATGTCTCCAAGAAGGAGAGACCGGCAGCTTGGTCTCAAGTTGGCTGCTTGCTGAGCTGCAGAACCCATAAGCACCTGAACATCGAGATATATGTAGCTAATTGTCTGGAGATTTCTGAAAGAAGAGGACTACCTAGAGTAGTCCATGCCTAAGGCCTAAACCCCAAAAAAGGACTGTAGAGTATGTTGATTGCCAGGTAAGAAAAGGACTACGACCCTTGAAGGGCACATAAGAGGGCCTGACAGTTCCAATGGCCCCAAGTGCAGAAGCATGAAGTAAAAGAAGGAAGGGGAAAGGCGATGCCATTCTACATCCTGTGAAAAATGGACGACTAACAGGTGATGTGGATTAAGGCTGCCCCAGCTAGAGAAGCCCAAGGTGACCTGGCCTACATGCCAAACTATATGACCCAGTGGACTTTTTTTATGGTATGAATTAGGACTGCCCCAGGGAGAGAAGCGTGGGGCATCCTCACCTGCATGCCGATCTATATGGCCAGATTCGTATCTAAAGTTATATGACCGCACAATAACCAGACCCCATCTGCACTGAAATCATTTAATGACTTTTTACATCATCTTTTCTTTTTTTCCAGTAAAAATAAGTCACATACCCATGCCTTATAAAATTAGCCCTAACCCTCAACTCAGGGCAGCAGCAGGAGCTCTGCCTGCCCATGGGTCCTGTCCCCATGCTATTCCACACTATTCTCTAAATAAAAGAGCACTACTGCCAGATCTTGAGAGTCTAAGAAATCTTTCTTTCGACTCCTTGGCTCACCGACCCCGCATCACAGGGACAGTGGGGGAAGCCATAGTTACTCTTCTCTGTGGGGGTCCTCTCTGACAGAAGAGGTCAGGATGAAGTTACACACTTCCTTAAAGAAATAATCATCTACACTAAGGATCACCACACTGGTGGAGGCTACGAGTATCTGGAAGAACTAGAAGATTTAGAACACTGCCCTCCACCAGCTACTTTGAAGACCTCTAATTCTTCCATTCCCATACTCTGTTGCCAACATAGAGCCCTTGGATCTTGAAAAGGGGGAACAAACACAGTATCTCTGAGCTAGACACAAGCAGCCTGAGTCACAGCTCTAGGCTGCACTGGGAGGATATACTTCCCAAAGTTTTATGCTGGCCTAGACTACGTTAAGAACAACAAAATATACATGCATATATGCATACATATACCTACACACACACACACACAGGAAAGTTGTGGCATGTGCTCTTATCTGAAGTCTCACACAGACCAGAAAATTTAAGAAACAATACTTGCTTATATCCTAATAAATTGCACTTGCTCAATAAATTGGTTACAATAAGAACTACCAGGGCTCTTTTTCTTTTTGTTTTTTTTTTTCCCACTGAGGAAGATTCACCCTAGGCTAACATCTGTGCCAATCTTCCTCTATTTTGTATGTGGGTCGCTGCCTCAGCATGGCGGCCAACGAGTGATGTAGGTCTGCGCCAGGAACCGAACCCAGGCCACTGAACTTAAGCACTAGGCCACAGGCCAGCCCCAAGAGCACTTATTAAAACACAGATTCCCAGCCCTCCTCTAAGGATTCTGATTTTCTAGGTCTGGGGAAGTTTAGGAATTTAATTTTGTGTTTGTTTTAACTTTCTAAGTGATTCTTATAATCACACAAATGTGAGAAACATTCTTCCGGGAAGAACTGATTAAACTCCTGAGTGCCCAGCTCTCACGTGTTTCCCTAGCCTGTCCTCTTACTCTGTGCCACAAACCAAGAGAAATGTTTGCCATTTCTGCAAACAGTATTACATCTCCACTTCTGTCTTCTTAATACATACTTTTCTTGGGATGACGTCCTTTCTTCATTCATTTGGTAAATATCATCTATAGCACTTTTAACCCTCTACTACATTTACTTATTACATTTAGTTGTTTATATGTCAGATGTCTTTCTTTGGGACTAAGAATTATTAGAGGGCAGGAATGATGTCCTAACTAGTCCTGTATTCCCAGGACCTAGCACAGAGCCTGACATATAGCCGACGTCCTATAATGTTTGCTGAGTGGATTAACTAATGTTCCCAGACCCTGGAGGACCATATATTACAGGAACTTAACAACCATAAAATCTTACACAATATTAATAAGTAACAATCTTCATTTACATTATCTTTTTCTCCCTTTGCAATTTTTCTTTATGTACTTGTTCCATTTATCTGTGTATATATTAACTGACCAAATGAGAAATTAGATGAGACATAAACATAGTTCCATATTTATATGAGAGAAATACTGATGTGACACAAAACTGCTACATTTTATATTATAACCAAAGCATACAAAAGAAAAATGCAAAGTTTAGACCAAATAGGTTTATAATTAAGTGGGCAGCATTCTTTTTTTTTTTTTAGATTTTTTCTTTTTTTCCCTTTTCTCCCCAAAGCCCCCTGGTACATAGTTGTGTATTTTCAGTTGCGGGTCCTTCTAGTTGTGGCATGTGGGACGCCACCTCAGCATGGCTTGATGATTGGTGCCATGTCCGTGCCCAGGAAATGAACCAGGGAAACCCTGGGCCGCTGAAGCAGAGCACGCGAACTTAACCACTTGACCACAGGGCCGTCCCCCAGGCAGCATTCTTTAAACAGTAAAATTTGAATTTGCTTTTGATCACCCTCCAACTACCAAATAACTTTATAGTGAAGAATTCCACAAGAAAAAAATCCATTATTATATTGGGAGAATATTCCTTTATGGCATAAGTCAATGGGATATAAGTCATCTTGGGGGGTAAAATAAATTGCTATATAGGAAATTAAGTTACTTTCTATACCTAAGTTAACAACTGAGAGTTTTTTCCCTTGCTCTATTCCACAGTAAGTTTAAAAACAAGATGGTCTTATAAACATGATAGTGCCATACATACAAAATAAAAACAGATAAATGCTTATAAATATATATATATATATATGAACTTTAAATTCTTTCAACTAATAATACACACTGGTTTCCCCCTGCTCATCCTCTCGAAAAGAAAAAAGCTTTCTTTTCTAGAGTGTGGCAAGGACTATTCTTTGGCTAACCCAACAGTCAGCCCCAAGCTGTTGGTTTGCCAGTTCAATTACAGATGCTCAAGGAGCTAAATATCAGATTTCTAAGCCTCTGTCCAGGTCTGGGTGGTCTAGGAGCAGAGTACTAACCTTCACAAACCTTCACAGAATACTGTAATTGCCTGTTCGCTTGTGAGTACTCCCCACTACAGGGTAAGCTCTTAGGTTAGGAACAGTTTATTCCCTAACTCTCTGAAAGAACTATGAAACTATCTCAGAATGGTCAAACACATCATTTAAGAGCTCAATTTGCTTCCTACAGACCTCTTCCTTGGATCTTATATCCTCCTGCTCCAATGTGCATTGGTCATCTCTAGACCTGCTACTCGGACTTTCTTTCCCCGTCATCCAAAAATTTCCTTTTTCTCTCTCCAGGTTATATCCTGTTTTTCTGGATTTCACATCTCTTTTTTTTTTCCACATATCTTTCCTGTCTTACTTCTCTTTTTGATCCTCCAATAGCTTCCTAAAAAAGGATGTATAGGAGGTAAATTTTTTGAGACCTTGCATGTTGAAAAGTATTTTTATTCTAGCCTCAGAATTGACTGACTGGCTGGACATAGAAATTTGTTTGTGATCATTTTCCCTCAGAACTTTGAAGGCATTGTTCCATTGTTTACTCGATGCTTGTGTTACTTCTGAAGAGTCTGACATTCTGATAATCTCTGTTCCTTTCTTTGTGACTTGTT
Organism: Equus przewalskii; assembly: GCF_037783145.1. Classification (NCBI taxonomy): domain Eukaryota; kingdom Metazoa; phylum Chordata; class Mammalia; order Perissodactyla; family Equidae; genus Equus; species Equus przewalskii. Next base: position 13,726,131 of record NC_091855.1, on the reverse strand, counting down.
TTTACTCTCTGGTGCTCTGAAAAGTCCTGGTAATATGTCTTTTTTTTTTCCCCATTCATAGTGCTAAGCACTTTCAATTTAGAAACTCATGTCCTTCAGCTCTAGAAATTTTTCTTGTTTCCTTGATAATTTTTCCCTTAAATTTTCTTTGGTCTGTCTCTCTGAATGTACTACTAGAAAAGAGTTAGACCTCCTAGATAGATTTTCTATTACTTTTAATATTTCTCTAATATTTTTGCATCTCTGTGAGTTTTATTTTCTGGGAGATTTCCTCAGTCTTCCAATATATTATTTTTAAAAGTGCTGCTATCATATTCTATGAGGTTTTTTTCCCCCCACATCCCTTTTGCAACTTCTTCTTCTTGTTTCACGTAGCAATATATTCTTCCATCTCACAAAGATAATTATGTCAGGTACTGTGCTAAGTGACTTATACTCACCATATTTAATCATCACAACCAACCTGTAGGTAGACATCATAACCCCTACGTGGATGCCTAACAGACGTCTCAAACCCAATACAGACAGGACTGAACTCCTATCTCCGCCCTAAAACTTGCTCTACCCACAGTCTTCCTCTTGTCAGTTAATAACAATTCCCATCCATCCATTTCCTCAGGCCAAAAGCCTAGGTGCCTTTTTTTTTTTTTTCCCATACAACATAGCTAAATCATCCGAAAATCCTGTTGGCCGAACCTCCCACACGTATACAGAATCCCACCATTCCTCACCCTCTTCAGTGCTATTACTTTGATTAAGTCACCATCATCTCTCACCTGGGTGACTATGAAAGTCTCCTAACATTCTCTGCTTTTATCCTGAACCCCCTACGGTCTGCTCTCAAGACCGCAACCAGAGTGAGCCTTTTAAAACCTCATTCAAGCCTTTGCTCAAATGTCACGTTCTCAATGATGCCAACCCTGGCTACTGTAATTCTGCACCTGCTCTCTTCCTTGATCCAGTTCTCCCTGATCCTGCTCTACTTTTACTTTTCTTACAGCATAACATACAATAAATTAACATACAATTTCTGTTTATTGCTCCTCCTCCCCACTAGAATGTGAGCTGCACAAAGGAAGAGCTCTTCATTGTTTTCTTCACTGATACATCCCCATACCTAGAAGAGTGACCAATAATAAATATCTGCTGAATGAATGAACGAATAACTATTTTATACATGAGAGAAGTGAGGCCTTCAGAGTAACTTGTGTAAGGACACACATCTAAAACATGACAAATCTGCTTAGAACTCACATTGGCCTGGGACCAAGGTCCACACGTTTAAGCTAGACTACCCCTCATTCATGTCTGTGATTAAAAAGAGATGTGTGCCCCATAGACTTCCAAGTTTGGGGTTTATTTTAAATATTTCTAATAAAGGAAAAAATACATTCCTTTGTATAAATTCAGAGGAAAAGTGTTTATGCAAATCTGTGAAGCTATAGAATGTGATGGCATATAACTCAACATAAAAGCCAGGATATTAAGCCTGATTGGAAATTTCTTTGAGCCTTTCAACTACCTAGATGGGAACAAGGTTGCCAGAGAAACTTCTAAGCCCAAGAATCTCTGACCCCCAGTAAGATATATACTGCTTCCTCCCACTTTTACTTAGCAAGGCATGCCTTTGAGGTATATGGTATATTACTTTAGCCAGGATTTTCCAATCTTTCCTCCAGAGATTTACTTTAAACACATGCTATTATGCATTTTAACTGGACTATTGAAAAGTTTTTGGCTACTTCCTCTATTCCTATTCAAATGTCTAAATTACATATTCTCCTTAAATAAGAGCTAGGGAGGAAAAAAGTTTCAGTCTCCAAAAGGAAATACTACCTTTTTTGTATTGGCAGGCTTAGAAAGTAAGGATAGAGACTTTTACATGTTGTAATTTTAGACAATACTAACAAAGAGAATCAAACACCTGTGGTACAATATGTAATTTGATAAATATTCCATGTGTTATGTAAGAATGACACATTTCACCCCCTAAAGTCAAGAGGAAAGCTGGGGTAAGCCTTAATGTGTCTTTGGCAGTAGGTGCAATAGGCAGGACTAAAGCTGCAGAAAAACAGGATCCTTATGCTTATTTTCCTTCATACTCACTACTTACCTGACATCATTTGCCTCCAGCAAGGATGACAGAAGCCAATAAAACCAGAGGAATCAGTTCTGGAAAAAATAGTAAGCTATTGCCAAAGTAGGGAAGAAAGCAAGCAGTAAGGAGTCTCTTCCCAAAGAATTCATTCAGGCTCTTTCCTTTCTCCAAAGTACCACAATTTTTTCAATTCACTATTATACTCAAGTCTATCCAATAAACGTTATTCAGTTACTGCTGCAAACAGTTGCTGTTTTTGCCTGACTGGCATCTAATCCCCCTTTCCTCTGGTAAATACACCCTGTTTCTTTCAGAAAGTTACTCTTCTGGACTCTCAGACCACGTGTTTTGGGAGGGGCTGCATCCCCACTAGTAGGAATGGAGTGTGCTACCCAGGTGCAGCAGGAGTAACAAATCCTCCCAGCCAGAGTGGGCATACGACCAGGCTAGTCCAACCAGAATGAACCCCAAGGACTTGCACAGGAGCTACAAAGAAGAGACAACATAGGTCTAAAAGCTGTTTTGCCAAAAGTAGACCCTCTTTTGAATGAGGGTAACACTGAAAAAAGTAGAAGAGAAAGATCAAGAGAAAGAAGAATGAGTCTTGATGAAACCATTTGAGCCCTCGAGATTAAATCTCACTTAAAGGTAGACTACTCCCAGACTAGTAAGGGAAAAAAATGTGTGTGTGTGTGTGTGTGTATACATATGTGTGTATATATATGTGTGTGTGTATACATACATATATATACATTCTAATATAAGGCATTCACCAATAATTCTAATATAAGGCATTCAACAAACATTTACTATTGCCATAGGAAGCACTGCAAATCATATTTATTTCTGTAAAAACTAGAAGTTGAGAAATGAGACAAAGACCAATTTTCAGGATTAAAACTATATAACTATCTGTTTTACTCACTCAAGCTGCTAGCAAAATCCAGGAAGATGTTGGAGGCAAAGTGGATACAATAGAATTATTATCTAGAATTATCTAGAATTATTTCTACTAGCTTATTCTGCAAACAGACTTTCAGTCTTAGATTAACTAAGTGAATAATGAAATGTGACGTCATTAAGAACAGCATCCTCTTTCTCATTGAGCAGTTTTTCTGATCATTCCAAAGACTTTTCCCTTTCTCATTTGCTTCCTACCTGTCCATTTCAACTCCACTTCCTCCCTCTAGGACTCAGACACCACGATCTTCCCAGCACCAAGTTAGAAATTATTCTAGCAGTCTTACTATATTAAAATTAAAGCAGCCTTCACTAACTTAATAAAACAATATATACCTTAGTCCTAAAGCCAGCATCTTACTTAAGAAAGAAACACTAGGGACATATCCACTAAGATCAGATGCAAGGTAAGGAGGCCCACTATCTCCACTACTATTCAATACTGAACTGAAAGTATTAGCCAGTAAAATAGGCAAGAGACTTACGAATTGGAAAATAAGTAAAATTACTTCTATTTTCAGATGACATAATAGGGTACCTGGAAAACCCTAGAGAATCAATAATATAAAATACCTGAAACAACAAAAGAATTCAATAAGGTTGCAAAATATAAAATTGAAATACAGAACACAATAGCCTTCATATACAAACATACTAAACAGTTAAAGGATATAGTGAAAGTGAAAATTCTACTTAATATAACAACAAATAAGACAAAATACATAGTGATAAATTAACAAGAAACATGCAAAACTTATACGAGGGAAACTATAAGACACTCTTGAAAGATACAAAAGTAGACTTGAATGAATAAAAAAAATCCAGTGTTCTTGGATAGGATGACTCAACATCATAAAACTGTCAGTTTTCCTTGAATTAACTCATAAATTTAATGCAATTGTAATAAAAATACCAATAATCTCTTTTGGGGAGCTAAACAACTTGATACTAAAATTTATATGGAAAAATAAACATGCAAAAATAGCCAGGAAAACACTAAAAAAGAAAAGCTATGAGAGGGAACTAGCCTACCAAACATGAGAACATAATATAAAACTTCTATCATTAAAACATGTAGCATTAGCAAATGAATAGACAGACATGAAATAGAATACAGTCCAAAACCAGACCCAAATACATATGAAAACTTAGTAGTGATAAAAGTGGTATCTCAAACCACTGGAACAAAGATGAATTTTAAAAATAAATAAATAAATGGTGATGAGACAAGTGTTTAGCCATTTAGAAAAAGATAATACTAGATCCACACATCAAATTACTCACACAAAGAAATCCCAAAAGGATCAGAGATCAAAATGTAAAAGATGAAACTGGAGTTGATTCTTGTTATTCATGACAGTTATTTCTACAAAGTCTCTGCAAACAATAAATTAGTAAATACTGAATCATTGCTCCTGGGTAAACACAGGGTTAGGTTCTCGCAAGCCTCTGGTTGTCATATTTTCATCAACCATCAATACATAACTTGTTCTAAGTGTGTTTCTGTTTAAAGACACCTTATTTAATATATGTTTTTCATTCATTAACATTGAACTCACTGCCATAGCACTACAACTCATGCCTAAATGAAGCTTACCCAATACACGTATTATCTCTGTAAGGTACACCACAGCCTTCTTGTACTTAGGAACACTAGACAGCATTTTAATACTATGCTTAGGGGGCATTTTAAAGAGAAAAATCCCCAAGAAGAAGCACAAAAAATATGAAAAGGACACTAGTTTGCAATATGAGAGCTGAAAAAAGGCAGAGCATCACCTTGTTCAACCTCAGCTGCACTTGTGTACACTGGGTGACTCAAATTTTTTGCCACTCTGCATATATCTGCAAATGACTGGGAAAGCAACAAAAGTATTAATTTAGGGGTTACAAATAAACTTTAGGAGGCAAATTCACAAATATGGAATCTAGAAATAATGAAGATCAACTGTATGTGGATACTTGAAGAAAACACGAGTGGCTTCCTCTTTAACCTCAGTAAAGGAAAAGTCTAACTAAGACTCAAATTGGAGACACACTTAAAAAAAAATATGGATATATTTGACTACATAAAGATAAAAAATTTATGTATGGCAAAAAAATGTACAAAAGTCAAAAGAAAACTAGCAAACAAAATATTTGTAAACCACATCACAGATAAAGGGCTAATATCACTAATAAATTTTTTAAACCCTTAAAATTAAGAGAAAGGAGTGACATCAGCCTCATGGCAGAGTGAGCTCTTTCCTTAGACTCTCCCCGCTAAGTTACAATGAAAAGGACACTCATAAACCATCAGAGGACCCTCACACAACACAACAGACATCTGAGAGATCCATGCAGCCATATGTCTGGAGGTGGAGGTGCTGGACTCCCTGGGAGGCAGTGGAAGGAGGTAAGAGGATCTCCTTTCCCTCCTCCAATGGCAGCAACCTAAGGTGTGGGACCACGTACGGCTCTGATATGAAAGAGTGGAGGGGGCTGCCCTCAACAGGAACCTCTTCACTCTCAGAGTTGCCTCCCAGCCTGTGGGAAAGCTCCACACTGAGGAGGCTAAGCAATCATGGGGGTGTCTTAACCAAGCAGAGCATCCCAGAAGAGCAGAGAGCAAGTGTAAAGTGGGAGTGCCCCAGGGATCATGCACATGAAACAAAGTGTCCCTCCCCCTGCCTGGCGCACCAGCTCAACCGGTTGGCCAGGGCAACAGACCCTTGCCACAGCACCTGTGCATATATTTGTAAAGCAGTGGCAGTGATTGTGAAAACACAGATGGGCCCTGTCAGCACAGCTTCCAAAGGACAGGTACAGCTGCCAGGGATGACAGCGGGCCCAGAATACACAGCTCCTGCCCACCCCCAAGTGGTGGCAGGTGGAATCTGTGACCAAATACTACCGCTATGTGAAGGCACAAATCCACCCCATCAAATAATATGAAGAGGTATATTAATACTCCAGACCAGAAGGAAAGTTACAAGCACCCAGAAATCAATCTTGAAGGCACAGAAATCTATAATTTAAATGACAGAGAATTCAAAATAGCTATCAAGAAAAAACTCAAAGAGGGACAAGAAAACTCAGAAAGACAGTTCAATGAAATCAGGAATAAAATTAATGAACTGAGGGAATTATTCACAAAAGAGCTTGAAACCATAAAAAACTAATCAGAAATGCTGGAGATGAAAAACACAATAGATGAGATAAAGAAAAATCTGGAGTCCTTATATAACAGAGCTGATATTATGGAGGACAGAATTAGCAATTTAGAGGAAAGAAATGTAGAAATGCTTCAGATGGAGGAGAAGAGAGAACTAAGACTGAAAAGAAATGAAGAAATTCTCTAAGAAATATCTAACTCAATTAGGAAATGCAACATAAGGATTATAGGTATTCCAGAGGCAGAAAGGAGCAGAGAGATATTTCAAAGAAATAACAGCAGAGAACTTCCCAAACCTGGGGAAGGAGCTAGAATTAAAAGTAAAAAAAGCTAATAGAGGGTGCCAGCCAGGTGGCATACTGATTAACATCATGTGTTCCACTTCAGTGGCCTGGGTTTCACGGGTTCAGATCCTGGGCACAGACCTACACACCGCTCAACAAGCCATGTTGTGGTGGTGTCCCACATTCAAAACAGAGGAAGAATGGCACAGATGTTAGCTCAGGGACAATCCTCCTCACCAAAAAAGAAGAAGAAGCAGCAGCAGCAGCTAATAGAACTCCTAACTACATCAATGTAAACAGACGTTCTCCAAGGTATAATATTAGTAAAACTAGCAAAAGTCAATGACAAAGAAAAACTATTAAGGGCAGTAAGGCAGAAGAAAATAACCTACATAGGAACTCCTATCAGCGTTTCAATGGATTTCTCAGCAGAAACCTTACAGGTTAGGAGAGTGGAGTGATATACTCAAAATTCTCAAAGACAAAAACTTTCAGCCAAGAATACTCTATCCAGTGAAAATATCCTTCAGACATGATGGAGAAATAAAAACTTTCCCAGATAAACAAAAGCTGAGGGAGTTCATTGCTACAAGACCCTCCCTACAAGAAATGATCAAGAAGGTCCTCATATCTGGAAAAAAAAAAAAGAAAGAAAGAAAGGGTTTACAAAGCCATGAGTGAGGAGACAAACAGGCAGACAAAATCAGAAAATTGCAGCTCTCTATCAGAACAAGTTAGCTAACACTTAATTATAACATTAAAGATAAAGGGAAGGAAAACATCAAAAATAACTATAATCAAATTGGAGGACATTCTAATATTTAGGTAAAGGGGCATCATGCATATTTAGGTAAAGGAACAAAACATTCATAATCATATTTAACCTTTCATTCATAACTCATCTATTGATGATTATTGCCTAAATCAATAATTTTTTTTCTAGGGGGTCACAAAATGATGATCTTCTATTTCTTTTTTTTCCTTTTTTGAGGAAGATCGGCCCTGAGCTAACTACTGCCAATCTTCCTCTTTTTGCAGAGGAAGACTGGCCCTGAGCTAACATCCATGCCCATCTTCCTCTATTTTATACGTGGGACACCTGTCACAGCATGGCTTTTGCCAAGCGGTGCCATGTCCACACCCAGGATCCGAACTGGCAAACCCTGGGCCGCCGAGAAGCTGAATGTGTGAAATTAACCAGTGCGCCACTGGGCTGGCCCCTGATCTTCTATTTCTATCATTCCTTCCATATTTATTAGCTGGAATTCTTCTGTAAAGGATTACTTGATTTACCTAAAGTACAGTTAATACAAAAGACAGGGTAAATGCTGAATTATTCCTTTAAATTGCCCATTTTCAGACTAAGGAATTAGTGCTCAGTTTCTTCAAGTAAGATGTTGCATATTTTTCTTTTATCATTATGATATATATAATTTTATGTATTAAATGTGTTTCAATTGTGTGTGTGTGTTTTCTTTTGGTTTTTGTTGTTGTTTTTGTTGTTTAGAGACTCAAATTTTCCCATTTTTGCCCAATAGGAAGAAGCACTCATGCCCTCTAAAGTTCAGTTTTGGACATACTGAGTTTGAAGAGCCCTATGGGACATCCAAGAAGACAGACCTAGCAGACAAGAGGATGAGTTCTGAAACAGGGGACCAAAAAAAACCCAAAAACTATGGAAATACAATTCTTTTTCCTAAGGCATCTGAACCACCTTACAGATGTGCCTGGGAGGATTTTTTTAGCATAAATTGAGATTTTAAAATTAATATAGTCAGTGAACATTTGCTTCATCTGTCCATTTTTTTCTTTTCTTATATTTATAATATGATATTTAGAATGCCCTAGTCTACTAGACAAGGTTCCTACCTTCAATGACCTTAGTAAGAGAGACACTATAACTGTCCATCCAATATGCCAAGTGGCAAATACAGGTCAAGACAAACATATCATACAATAAAATTAGCTTTACAGAAATAGAAATAGGGGACTATATCCAGCTAGAGTAATCTTAAAAGAAGAAGTATTTGAGTCAAAACCAAAGGTTGACTTTGATAAATAACAGGAAGGAAAGTGTGCCAGGGAATTGGAAAAAGGGGGTGGAGGGTGTGGTGGGGAGAGCCAGTGCAGGGAAGGTATGCTGAATGAATTTAGGAATGCTGAAGAGCAAGGAAAATGTTAGGTGCTTTAGTGGCAAGATGAATAGAATGGACTATTTATAAGACTAGCACTACCTAAAAGAACATCTACAATATGGACATGTTCTATATCTATGCTGTCCAATAGAGTAGCCACTAGTCACATGCAGCTGTTGAACACTGGAAATGTAGCCACTGAGACTAAAGAACTGAATTTTCAGTTTTATTTAAGTTCATTTAATTTAAAATGAATAGCACCTGTGGCTAGTGGTTACCATATTAGACAACACAGTATTAGGACAAAAACTCAATAAGGATAGGTATTTTTGTCTGTTGATGAAGAAATGAATGAAGAAATGCATGACTGAATGCCCACTCAAACTAATATTCCAAAGGGTATATCTTAGGGAAATGTGGGACACACGCCTGGAAAAGTACGTTAGGGCCAGATTTTGGATGGCTTTGGACACAAACTTAGAGTTAGAACTTTAGTCAGCAAGTAATAAAGAACCACTGACAATTTCTTTTTTTTTTCTGCTTTTTTTTTTTCTCCCCAAATCCCCCCAGCACATAGTTGTATATTTTAGTTGTGGGTCCTTCTGAGGACTAACTAACACGGCCTAATGAGCAGTGCCATGTCCACACCCAGGATCTGAACCCTGCGCCGCCGAAGTGGAGTGTGCAAACTTAACCACTCAGCCATGGGGCCAGCCCCCACACTGACATTTTCTTAATAAGAGAAGCCATAACTGTTTTAGGATAGGTAATCTGGCAGTAGTGATCAGCATGTACTGACAGGATAAAATCTGGAAGAAAGGAGAGATGGGTAGCTAATTATAATAGCCTAGGTTAGAGATTCTCAAACTTTTTGGTCTCAAGACCTTGTATTAGTTTTCTAAGGCTACTATAACAAAGTACCACAAATGGGATGGCTTAACACAACAGGAATTTATTCTCTCACAATTCTGGAGGCTATAAGTCTGAAATCAATTGGCAGGGCCACACTCCCTCTGAAGGTACTAAGGAAGAATCCTTCCTTGCCTCTTCCTATGTTCTAGTGGCTCCCCACAATCCTTGATATTCCCGGGTTTGTAGCTTCCCCACTCCAATCTCTGCCCTGTCTTCACATGGCACTCTTCCCTGTGTGTCTCCTCTATCTCCACAACCAAATTCCTTCTTCTTCCTCTTATAAAGACACAAATCATTTGATTTAGGGTGCACCCTAAACTAGTATAACCTCATCTTAACTTGAATACATCTGCCAAGAGCCTGTCTCCAAATAAGGTTACATCAAGAGGTATCAGGGATCAGGACTTGAACATATCTTTTCGGAGGACATTTAACCCACTTACAGCCCTCTTCAAACTCTTAAAAATTAATGAGGGTCCCAAAGAGCTTTTTTATATGAGTTACATTCATTGATATTTACCATATTAGAAATTAAAACTAATTAAGTGCTTACGTAATTATCTATTCATTTATTTTTAAGACAACAATAAAAACTCATTGCATGTTAACTTAAATGACACATTTTTACAAAAAATAACTGTATTTCCCTCCCCCAAAAAAATCATGAAAAGAGTAGCACTGTTTTATACATCTGCAAATCACAATAGAAGACATCTAGATTCTCATCTGTTTCCGCAGTCTGTTGTAATGTGTAGTTTTGGTTGAAGTATCTGAAGACAATCTGGCCTCACACAGATATGTAGTTCGAAAACAAAGTGTTTCAATGGCTTTTTCAGATAACTTTAGATATTCTTCCTTGATAGTACACCAAAACTCAACAAGTCGTCATTTTTTAAAGGTTAGTTTCAACATGGACTCAGAAACCATAGCAATGAACTTTTTGTGCTCTGTTACATTAAAATCCATTGTTCTACCTTGCATTTGAATGGATCTTTATCCATGCATGATTTTATACCATGCATTGGTCATGTGGAATGTGTTAGTTATGCAGACATTCCCAATGTTAACACATTTCAACCACCATCAATTTCATCAGAAAAATTAAGTGTTGGGAATTTTCTATATTTTCATTTTTGCTTGAAAGTTTATCATTAGCAATGATAAAATTCTGCCTCTTCATTTTTTGGGAAAATTTCTGCCAAATATCAAAGTCTGAATAACAATAGTTTGTCTACCAGTCATTTTTCCAAATAAAAAAGGAGTTCCATGAAAAAAACAGCTAATGTAGCTCACGACTTGAACTGCAAAAGTGCTGCTCCTTGAGACCACCACTGTACTTCAGAATGCACGAGTACCTTAAGAGTATTCACCACATTATCAAATAGAGCAATAATAAAACATGCACTTAAGGGGCAAGATTTAATGAAATTAATAATTTTTACTGATTCATTAAGGACACTATTAAGCAAAACTACATTTTTTTCCACAAGTGTGGGGCAGTGAAGAATGTATTGATTACCAGTACAGTTTGGTACCACTACCTTAATTTGTGCTGAGGCACTACAAGTTTACCCATCACTGTTTTTTCACCATCAGTGCAAATGTCAACACAGTAAAAAAGGCAAATAACATCTTAATATAACTATGAAAATAGCTTTGACTTTGGACAATCCTGAAAGAGTGCCAGGGATGCCCCCCAGGAGTCCCCACATCAAATTTTAAGGATCACTGCTCTAGATAAGTGGTTCTCAACTTTGATGTGCATCAGAATCACCTGTGATATCAAACTAATGAAGCTTTGCACTTTGACAAAGCACCATGAGATGATTCTTAAGTGCACCAAAGGTTGATAACCACTAGCCTACATGGCATAGTGATAGATAAAACTAGGATTATAGCAGTGGGAATGGACAGTAGGTAAGAGCAAGAAACTCTCTTAAGAACTAAAAGGCTTTACAGATTGATGAAATGTGAGAATATGAAGAAAATTAAAATGTCAAAGGTTTTAAGTCTTGATTACTGGAAAAAATGGTAATACCATTAAGAAAATTAGGGAAATGAGGAGGATCCTACTAGGGCTGTCAAGAGAAATAGTAGGAAAGCTGAATTATTTTTTCCTGATCTTCCTGGTCAGAATTAATCCCTTCTTCATCTATGCTCTCAGTAAATGTTGTTTGTATCTTTATTTTTAAATTTTACTTCATCTCTCATTGAAATACAGTGAGCTTTTTATATGTCAGTCTCCCACTCAGCAGAATTTAAACTCCTTGAGGGCCTGAGTGGGCTTGGGAGCACCAGTCCTGGGCTCAAACTATATGATTTTGGTAGTCTTACTTAACCTCTCTTGCCTCAATTTTATCAAGACTAAAATGGGGATAAAATGATCTCCTTTTTAGTGTAACTGTAAGTATCAGAGAGAAATTTTCATAGTAACTGTATGATAAGTTACTAGCATACTAGTAACTAGCATAAATATAAAACTAGCATAATGTCTAGCACATAGTAAAAACTCAACAAATAATAATATCAATCAGCATAACTGCATTTCCCTTAAAAGTACTCCTTTTAGAGCTAAGAACTTTCTGAGTAAATACAGACCTTTGGCAATTCTCACTGTAAAGCATACCACAGATAGAAACAGTTCATTCTCAATTAATTACAAAAATGATATCTAATTTGTGAATTGAATCATCCAATTTACCCTGTCACAGGATCATTAAGGCCCTTAAAAAATGGGCAAACAAGAAGTACAATTATATGTTTTGCCTTTTTGGAATGCTGCATGTAACTCTGCATAAAAAGAAAAAAATTCTCAAATACAATTCCTAGATTTCTAATGGATTTAATTTACTCATGCTATCTTTAACCCTCATATACACAGATAATTTACAGTTTATAGCAAGAGAATGAAATTCTTTTCACTATTCATGTAACTGAAACACACATCTGGTCTAAAAGGCCACAGTTTCCAAGAGTTACTCCACAGAGGTTAATGGCTCAGGAAAAGAAGTACAGTACAAAACTCTGTCCATCTGAAATAGGAATGGAGCTGAGAAGAGAATGGGACAGGGTAATCCTAAGGGAAGCAAAATGCAACTCTCAGTGCTGCCTTTCAGCCAGCACAGTTAAAGCTCACATCTCCTGAAATGCCAAAAATAACATTAGGGTCTTTTTGACCACAAGTAGTAAGAACTATAGTTTTAGGTTTCATCTAAAAATAACTATAAAAAACAACCAAAAAACAACATACATCAATCAACATGGGATGAGAATTTTTTAAACTTTGTATCATGATCCAACAGATACTCCCCCTATTACAATCCAAAATGGTGCCTCTTCTGCTCATTATTTCTACATGGCATGCATGGAGGAGGTTGTAACTCTTTAGAGAAAAAACTCCAGCATGTCACATCAGGATGCTTTCAGTTGCAAGTAAATTTAAAAGACAATCCAAAGTGGCTTAAAATAACACTTCTCCAGCTTTTGTGTGCACATGAATCATCTGGGGCTTCTATTAAAACAGAGATTCTGATTCAGTAGGACTAGGGTAGGGCCCGAAATTCCTCATTTCCAACAAACTGACAGGTGATGCTGATGCTGCCAGTCCATGGACCACAATTTCAATACCAAGGACTTAAACCATAAGGAAATACATAGATTAACATATCTGGAAACTTACAGATAAGAATGTACAGTAATGTCATCAAGGACCCATAGCTTTTCTATCTCTCTGTTCTACCATCCAAAATGTCAGCTTCATCCTACAGTTAGCTCCATCTTGGATACAGTATGGTTGATAATAGTGATCAGGGCTACATGCTTCCTTGGTCATGTCCTATAGAAGACACAGAGTGGCTTCCCATGGATCTTTCTTGAAAGCACAAGTAAGAACATTCCCAGAAGCTTGAGACTTTCCTTAAATCTTGTTTGACAGAATTAGGTCATGTACTCATCCGTGAACCACTGACTGGCAAGGAAGAGTGCATAATCCTTGGACCAACCAGGCCCACCCCTGAACTGAGGGTGGAATCAGCTTTCCTGATGTGTATTGCTTAAATGAAAGTAGAGAGATCCTGAAAAAAATCATGGGTCTATTAGGAGGGAACAAAGAGGGATAGATGCTTAGTAGGCTATGAACAACATCCAATATAAATCTTTTCCTCCGTCATTCCACCACTGCTATCATTTGGTTCTGAATCCACTGCATCAACTCCTCCTGCTTTTAGAAATCCCATTATCATGGGACATCTTTAAAATCTTTATTGCTAGGGCTGGCCCGGTGGTGCAGCGGTTAAGTTTGCACGTCCCACTTCGGTGGCCCAGGGTTCGCCGGTTCAGATCCTGGGTGCGGACATGGCACTGCTTGGCAAACCACGCTGTGGTAGGCATGCCACATATAAAGCGGAGGAAGATGGGCACGGATGTTAGCTCACGGCCAGTCTTCCTCAGCAAAAAGAGGAGGATTGGCGGCAGATGTTAACTCAGGGGTAATCTTCCTCAAATAAATAAATAAATAAATAAACGTATTAAAAAAAAATCTTTACTGCATTTTGTAAGATGGCTTTCTAACCCCCTTCATCTATTAGAATTCATATTAGAGTATAACTATAAAAATAATTTCAAAATACTTTACCAATATAAAATGGCAAAGAAGTTTATTTCAGAATGTATAAAATTATAGCATAATAAGAATAACAATGGCAACAGGGTATATAGTAGCCTAGTAGTAAAGTAAGAAATAAATTCATATGGTTGGATACATAAATGAATAAGTGAATGGATGAAGAAATGTGACCTTTGGTCCTGAACCTATCAATCTTTCTAAGGAAGCAAACTTCCTCCTAGGGTGAATTTTATGGTATGTAAATTATACCTGAATAAAGCTGTTAAAACAAAAGAAAATTTTCCTCTAATAATACAGCGCAACAACTTGTGCAGAAAAATGTCTAAAAAACACTTAGCTACCTATGTCACAAATGCCAAATGTCAGCTATTTGGTTTAAACAAAAATCAGGGTCACATAAACTGCAAAAGAGAAGCCTTAAGGCAATACCAAAAATGTGAGTTGTGTGATGTGATCCTTAATGCTGCTCTACTTCACAGAACTCCTAGACTCAGCAGCTGTAATGTTCTCGCTAAGACGCACTCTTTGCTAGTAGACAAAAAGCAAAGGCTGGAGTCAACTAGCAGGGCTCAAAGCTTGCACAACAGTTGCTCCTAAGAAAACCTGGCACATGTCTTAGTCATAATTCACTAAGAGAGAAGACTTTTTAAAACAATTATTAATACTAAAGGAATGTGATCATTTTACAGATTGGGCTCACTATTTCATAAAGGATCCTGTCTTTTATTCAACACCAACATTGTAAAGAAAGAATTATTATTTCAAAATCAGATCTATCATGCACCATATAAATCACTATTAAAGGCTATCTTCAGATGTAGGCCCATGGTTTTCAACAGGAATCCTAATTGGTACCTAATCCAAGTCACTGCACAAATCTGGCACTACAGAAATCTAGTGAGATGTAAAAAATTAAAGGGTATTATTATTCACAATAGCCAAGATATAAAAAAAACCTAAGTTCTGTTGACAGATGAATGGATAAAGAAGATGTGATATGTGTGTATATATATATATACACACATATACGTATGTATATATACATGTATATATACATACATATATAGAGATAATGGAATATTATTCAGCCATGAGAAAAAAGGAAATTCTGCCATTTGTTCATCACGTGGATGAACCTAAAGAATTTTATAAGTGAAATAAGTTAGACAGAGAAAGACAAATACTGCATGATCTCACTTATATGTGGAACCTTGAAAAAAAAAGTCAAACTCATAGAAACAGAGTAGAATGGCTATTAGCAGGGGTTGGAGTGAGGGAAATGCAGAGATGTTGGTCAAAAAGTACAAGTCTTTAGTTATAAGATGAATAAGTTCTGGAGATATAACTAACTACAAAATGAGAAAAATAGTCTCTCTCTGGCCTCCAAGAATCTCCTGAATCTAGTTATTACTTCCCTTTTAACCTAATCTCCCATCTTTAGTAAAAAGTCTGCTCCAAGTAGGTTTTACTTACAGAAGTCCTAAACAACAACAAAAAAAACAAAAATCAAAACTTCACACTTTTTCTGCTTTCATGTATTTGCTCATACCATTTGTAATACTTGAAACTGCTTCCCTAATCCTAACTGTCCAAATCTCACCTAGCCATCCCAAGTTCCATCTCTCTCATTAAGTCAGGCCTACATGCCCTCCAGGTGAATCCTATGCATGTTCAAGGTTAACAACTATGAGATTTGGGAGTTATGATTGGCTATAAAAAACTGAAAATCTGGGGCTGGCCCGGGGGCACAGTGGTTAAGTGCACACATTCCGCTTCGGCAGCCCGGGGTTCACCGGTTCAGATCCCAGGTGCAGACACGGCACCACTTGGCAAGCCATGCTGTGGTAGGCATCCCACATAGAAAGTAGAGGAAGATGGGCACGGGTGTGAGCTCAGGGTCAGTCTTCCTCAGCAGAAAGAGGAGGACTGGCGGCAGATGTTAGCTATTGGTTAGCAAATGTTAGGGCTAATCTTCCTCAAAAAAAAAAAAAGAGAGAGAAACTGAAAATCTTACTACTGTAATTTAAACAAATAGGTATTTACTTGCCTCATAGAAGAAAAAGTCTGGAAGCAGACAGTCCAAGGCTGACATCCAATGATGTCGACATCCCTAGAAACTCATGGGCAAAAGATAGTTGCTGCTCCTTCAAAGCATGAAGAAGGGATGAGCAATGAAAGATCATGCCAGAAATATCACTTCCCTTTTATCCGGAAAATAAAAGCTTTCTTAGAAGTTTCCCCCTCCTCACTATGTTGAGGCAAACTGTATTCTCCAAAGATGGCCACACCAATATATTTATCCCATCCCACATGTTCTTTTTACATGATAAACACTTCTCCAACTGAGGGTCATGTTCTCTCTCCCTGAATCTGGGAGGGGACTTGTGACAGTTTTGACCAACAGAGTAGAGCAGAAGTCATGCTATGTGACTTCTGAGGCAGACTCATAAAAAGAATACAGCTTCCATCTGGGGCTCTCTCTCCTGCAAAGCTCTTAGAACCCAGTGACCACGTTGACACCATGTGTGAGTGTTCCAGCTGGGCCCCAGCAGACACAAGCATTAACTGCCAAACAGCATAAATGAGCTTTCATTGGATTCCAGCCCCCACTCTTTTAAGTCTTCTAGCTGAGGCCTCAGACATCATGAAGCAGAGACAAGCTGTCTCCACTGGCTTTATCTGAATTCCTGACCCACGTGGGAAGTAATAAATGAATACTGTTGTTTTACGTCACTACAATTTGGAATAATTTATTAAGCAGCAAGAGAACTAAAATAGATGCATCATTGGCCAGAACTGAGGCATATGTCCACCTTCATCTGCAGAAGAATCTGGGAAGTCAGAGAACATGATTGTCAGGAACTTTTAGCTAAGGTGGACATTGCCGCAGAAACATAATCAGGATTCCACTTACCACCACAACCACTTACTTAATACTTATTACATACCACTTACTTAATACTTATTATGTATAACCTCTTATCATGTTTATCTTTTCCTAAATATATGTTTTACATCCACTAATAGAATATAAGAGTCTTGAACGCAGAGACTACTTCATTACGAAATGCCTTAAATGGTAGTTACTCTAAAAATATTATTTAACTTCTGAAAGGGAAATATTTAGGTTACACTTTAGAAAGAACTTCTAGGTGCTAGAAACTGTGAGGTTCTGAAACAAATGCACAGAAGAGGTTTCATAATTTTTTTCTGGAGTTTTTTCAGAATAATTTCTCTGGGAAAATGCTGGTGTAACTGAATAATCAAATAAGCTTTGAAACTCCCTTAGAGTATACAGACAAACATCAACTGACTCCAAAGTTAGACTGAGGCATGATAATGGCGTCTGGAAATTCTGCACAAAGCTGGCCAATACAGACACTTGCCCAGCCCTGTATGTAGACATAAACATTGGTGTAGGCTAATTAACAATTGCAGGATCCTTGTAAACATAAAGTGCTGCATACTTATTTTTATATAATCACACTGATGTATCACTAAATGATAAACTTACTTTTAGCGGAGCAGGAACCTCACTGTAGCTCCCAAAAACGACACTAGCCCCCAAGTATTCCTGACCACTCAATTTTTACTGAGTCGCTATCTCTACTTCTTTAAATAATAAGAGTAACAATACAGAAACCAGATCCTATTGCAATTTAATTTTAAAATAAATCTTAAGACTAGTCAGAAAACATTGCAAAACTTTTATTTTAGCCAAAAAGAAACTGAGTTACGTGCATTATGTAAATTCAGAAAACCTTGATTGATCATTCAAACTACAGCTGAAAACAGCAACTAATTCAGGTTCAGTTGGTTACAAAAGCATGAACTAACATTCACATAGTGCTTCAGAACTTACAAAGTCCTTTCATAGATAGATAGATAATCTTCCTATAAAATGATTATACGTGAAAGTGCTTTGCAAACTGTAAAAACCTTTATAAAGTTTAGTAATCTAGCACTATATATTTACTATTATCCATTTACTAATATTATTAGTAATAATAATATTAAGCCTTATGAGACAGGAATTTTTATCCTCTTTCTACAGATAAGGATATTGAGGCTCAGAAAGAGAAGCGACTGGTCCACAATCACATAGCTAGTTGAAATGCATTTGGTACTTAAACTCACATCTTCTGACTTGAAATTTGGGTACTTTCTACTGCATCATGCTGTTTCTATAAAATGTCTACTCTTCAAAGCTTGAGTCCCAAAGTTCAGAAGAGAAAAGTGAAAGGAGAGGTCTATTACTGGACAGAGAACTGACATTTCTAAGGCTGTAGGGCAGGCCAATTCCCTGTTACTGGACAACCCAGTAAACTAAGCTAAATATTGCAAAGAAAAACAAAAAAGAGATTCATTACAATACAGTCTAAGAAATGAAACCAACTTTAGTAACTTTAAGCTAGGAATATAAAAAGAAGCTTTTCACATTATAACATTTTCAGTATTTCTTTAAAATACTGCACTTTGGTTCCTCATAACTACAGGCATCGCTTTATTCCAGTTCAGGTCAGAACTGTCCCTCCCTCAAATACATACACTAAAGATCCTTTGAGTCATGATGCTTATAAAAACTACCTTCAGGTGTAAGTTCCTAGGAACTTTTAATTAAACTCATGAACAGCCAATTTTACTGGACACATCTGGCAATGCTATGAAACTAAAATGTCTCCTGTCCAGTCACAGCACGTATTGAGTCTCCATTAAACCTCGAAACACCATCCTAGGAGGCTGTCCGTACTTCAGATGTTCCCCACAAGGGGTCCAAAGTACAAGTATTTAGGAATTACTTTCCTAAAACTGCATACTTATCACAGGACTTAAGCTAAAAATGTGCCACTTCTGGCTTGAGAATAGAGTATCTCAACAAGTCTTTAGCATATTCACTGGCCAATAAAAGGCATTCATTATACTCAACATAAATGTATGATTTATATGTAGGTGAGAAAGCAATCAGAGCTGCAAGTATTCAAGTATTTCTCTTCCCTGAAACATTGACACCACTAACACAGAAGTACCTCTACAGTTACACTTCCAAACAACAAAGCATAAAGTAAAGATTTCCCATTGAAAAAGTCCTGGAAAGACAGAATTCTGAGTACTGAACAGCTGCTAGTACTACAATAAGAACCGAGGGAGCAGCATGATTTTTAATAACGCATAAGGAAGCAGTGTTTCAGTGTGAATAAGAACACGTGCATTGGGATCGACAGATCTCAGTTCAACCCCTATCCCTTCCACTTACCAGCCATGTGATTCTGGGACAGTTATTTAACCCTTATAATCCTCAATTTTTCCAACTAGAAAGCAGGAATAATATAATCTACCTCACAAGGTGAAAGTACTAAATAAAAAATGTCTGAAATGTACTCATTACAATACTTGGAACAAAAGTAAGTATTCAGTAAGGTGCAGCTATTTATTAATAACAGCCTTTGAAGCCTGTAGATTATTTAAATAAACTATAACAATCTAATGACTACTTACTTTTGTCAGTAAAACAATTAACACAAACTCTGAGATACTAAATAAGGTACCCGATCCTAAAGGGAACTTCAAAACTCAAACATTTATTATCAAAAGTCAATTTTTAAAAGAGCTTAGGTTTTCAAACCATTCATAGTAAGAACAGGGGTCCTTGCTCTCCTTCTAACCACACATTTTTCTCTCCTAACCGTCAAAATCATCTTAGCGTTAAAGACGTCCCAGTTGGTTTAAATGTTTTCCTTTTAATAAGACATTTCCCAGCAGAGATTGAATCAACACTAAGAGAATCAAAACAAATAGGAAAATGTGAAAATGATTAGAATATATCTTTTTTCAATAAAAAGGATAAACAGAAGGCAAAAAGAGGGAGGGAACAAACTGTTCAAATGAGAAATATATAACTTTTAATATCCTCTATTTTAAATTATCTCAGTTGTATTGGAAGACAGATAAAACCTATAAACCATAGCTGTGATGTGTTTACAGACTCTTAAATGTTTGGAAAATCTTTTTAAATCTTACAAAGTTAATTAAGTGCCTACTTCAATTCTTATACTCAATAAAGAAAAACGTTTTAACTGGGGTAAAGTTGCTTACTGTTTTAAGACTAAAGCTTTGCCTAGGACTTCAAACTCTATTAAAATTATAAATCTGAGAAATAAATTTACTGACTTAACAAACTGATAGAAAACAGAAATGATAACACTGGAAACTTCCAAAAAGAAGTCAAGATTTAGGATGTCAGAGAATTGAGCTCCTCAAAGAACAAAGCCCCCCAAAAAATAAATAAATAAAATATTTTTTAAAAAAGACAAAGCTTTTAAAAGTGTCCAATCAAAACACCAATAACATATACTTGGAAGATAAGTATATTAACTCAATGGACATATTCAAGAAAGACAAAGGACATATGACAATATCAACCAAAGAAACTATTTTTGTCTTTGAAACATGTAAGATAGGGGCTGGCCCAGTGGCATAGTGGTTAAGTTCATGTGCTCCACTTCAGCAGCCTGGGGTTCATAGGTTTGGATCCTAGGCACAGACCTACACACTGCTCATCAAGCCATGCTGTGGCAGCATCCCACATACAAAATAGAGGAAGATTGGCACAGATGTTAGCTCAGTAACAACCTTCCTCAAGCAAAAGAGGAAGATTGATAATAGATGTTAGCTCAAGGCCAATCATCATCACAGAAAAAAAAAAATAGGTTGTATTCTTTGACCACCCTCTCATTCAGCCAAGATTGTATTTCAAATTGTTTATCTGAATTTAATTAAAAAGTGAGCTGTTAGTAGATTCCATTCAACACAAGATCCAATTTTTCTACAATGCTTTCCTTTGATAAGTAAAAAAGTCATAAAGTAGAATATCATCTGACATTGCTAAACTTCTAAACAAGGCATTATAGTAACAGTACATACAGAGCACTGTTAAATTCCCACCTAAGATGATGACAGCTGTTTGTATAAAATCTTCACCGAGGATATCTCACAGAAGTTCATGCGTCATACTAAATTAAAGGTACAGAGCTTTCAAATTATCAGCAAATTCTCTACATTCAATTTTAAAGGACAGTGGGGAGAGAAACCAAAGTTTTAGCTTCCAAGTATCTCTTCACTTTTAGAATGAATGTTAGAATGTTTTCTGTTAAGAAGTGTAAGAATTAAAGTAAGCACTTAATTAAATATGCATTTCAGAAACCGCATAACTAGAAAAAGTGATACATTCATTCTATAAATATGTATTGGACACCTACTCGATATAGGACACTATTAAATACGGACACTATTCAATATAGGCAGCTATGGAAAACGCATAAAAGACTTCTGTTTTCAGTGAGCTTTCTAATATAACTGAAGAGCTCAGAAATATACACTAACATAAACAGTGCAATGCAATAAATGATTAAAGTTATACTTAAGATGTTAAGACAATCAAGCTTAAAAGACAAAAGTAGTAAAAATAACTATAACTACAATACTTAGTTAAGGAATACACAAGATAAAAAGATGCAAAATGTGACATCAAAAACATAAAATGGGGTGGAGTAAAAATGTAGAGCTTTAGAATCCCATTCAAACTTAAGATGTTATCAACTTGAAATAGACTGTTATAAACATAGGCTGCTATAGGCAAGCCTGATGGTAATTAAAAAACAAAAACCTGTAGAAGATACACAAAAGATAATGAAAAACGAATCTAAGCATACCACTAAAAAAAGTCATCAGACCACAAAGGAAGAGAGTAAGAGAAGAAAGGAACAGGGAAACTAAAAAACAGCCAGAAAACAATTAACAAAACGGCAATAAATACATACCTATCCATAATTACTTTAAATGCAAATGGACTAAATTCTCCAACCAAAAGACAGAGAGTGTCTGAATGGATAAAGAAACAAGACCCATTTATATAATGCCTACAAGAGACTCATTTCAGATGTAACGACACACACAGCCTGAAAGTGAAGGGACAGAGAAAGATGTTCCATGCAAATGAGAACCAAAAGAAAGCTGCAATAGCTATACTTATATCAAACAAAACAGACTTTAAAACAAAGACTGTAATAAAAGACAAAGAAGTGCATTACATAATAATAAAGATAGCAATACAAGAAGAAGATATAACATTTGTAAATATATATACATTCAACATAGGAGCACCAAAATACATAAAGCAAATGTTAACAGACCGAAAGAGTTCTAGAAATAGACAGCAATACAGTGATAATGGGAAACTTTAATACCCCACTTACAACAATGGATAGGTCATCCAGACAGAAAAACAATAGGAAATATAGGCCTTAAATGACATGTTAGACCAGACAGATGTAACAGATATATACAGAATAACCCATCCAAAAGCAACAAAATAGACACTCTCCTCAAGTGCACATGGAACATTCTCCAGGATAGATTATATGTTAGGCCACAAAACAAGTCTTAATAAATTTAAGAAAACTGAAACTGTATCAAGCATCTTTTCCAATGACAACAGCATGAAACTAGAAATCAATTACAAGAAGAAAACTGAAAAGTTCACAAATATATGGAGATTAAACAACACATTACTAAACAACCAATGGTCAACAAGGATATCAAAAGAGAAATCAAAAAAATACCTTGAGACAAATGAAAATGGAAATACAACATACCAAAATTTATGAAATGCAGCAAAAGCAGTTCTAAGAGGTAAGTTCATAGCAATAAATGCTTACCTCAAGAAACAAGAAAAATATCAAAAAACAACCTAACTTTATAACTCGAAGAACTAGAAAAAGAAGAACAAACAAAGCTTGAAGTTAGTAGAAGGAAGGAGATAACAAAGATCAGAGTGAAAATAAATGAAATAGAGGCTAAAAAGACAATAGAAAAAAATTAATGAAACTAAAAGCTGGTTCCTTGACAAGATAAACAAAACTTACAAACCTTCAGCTAGATTCACCAAAAAGTAAAAAAGAGAGAGCATGGACTCAAATAAATAAAATCAGAAATGAAAGAGGCGATGTTACAACTGGTATCACAGAAACACAAAGGATCATAAGAGACTACTATGAACAAATATATGCCAACAAATTGGACAACCTAGAAGGAATGGATAAATTCCTAGAAACACACAACCTTCCAAGACTGAATCAAGAAATAGAAAGTCTAAATAGACCCAATTACTAGTATGAAGCCAGCATTACCCTGATACCAAATTCAGACAAGGAGATCACAAGAAAAGAAAATTACAAACCAATATCCCTGAAGAACACAGATGCAAAAATCCCCAACAAAATATTAGCAAACTGAATTCAATAAATTGAAAGGACCATATACCATGATCAGGTGGGATTTATCCCAGGGATGCAAGGATGGTTCCACATCCACAAATCAATCAATGTGATATACCACATTAACAAACGGAAGGATAAAAATCATACGATCATCTCAATAGATGCAGAAAAAGCATTTTACAAAATTCAACATCCATTTATAATAAAAACTCTCAAAAAAGTGGATATAGAGGGAGCATATCTCAACATAATAAAGGCCACATGTGACAGGCCCACAGCTAACATCATATTCAATGGTGAAAACATGAAAGCTTTTCTTCTAAGATCAGGAAAAAAGACAACGATGCCTACTCTCAACACTTTTATTCAACATAGTATTGGAAGTCCTAGACAGAGCAATTAGGGAAGAAAAGAAATTAAAGGCATCCAAATTGGAACAGAAGAAGTAAAACTGTCACCATTTGCAGATAACATGGTATTATTTTTATACATAGAAAATCCTAAAGACTCCACCAAAAAACTGTTAAAACTAATAAACAAAATCAGTAAAGTTGCAGATACAAAATCAATATACAAAAATCTGTTGTATTTCTATACAATAATAATGAACTATCAGACAGAGAAAATGACAAAACAATCCCATTTACAATTGCACTGAAAAGAAAGAATACCTAGGAAGAAATTTAACCAAGGAGCTGAAAGACCTGTACACTAAAAACTATAAGACACTGATGAAAGAAATTGAAGACACAAATAAATGGAAAGATATGCTCATGGATTGGAAGAATTAATATTGTTAAAATGTCCATATTACCCAAAGCAATCTACAGATTCACTGCAAACCCTATCAAAATTCCAATGGCATTTTTCACCAAAATAGAACAAACGACCCAAATATTTGTATGGAAACACAAAAGACCCTGAATAGCCAGAGAAATCTTGAGAAAGAAGAAGAAAGCTGGAGACATCACACTTCCTGATTTCAAACTGTACTACAAAGCTGTAGTAATCAAAATAGTTCAGTAGTAGCATAAAAACACACACACAGATCAATGGAACAGAATAAAGAACTCAGAAATAAACCCACACATATATGGTTAATTAATTTAGGACAAAGGAGCCAAGAATATACAATGGGGAAAGAACAGTCACTTCAATAAATGGTGTTGGGAAAACTGGACAGCCACATGCAAAAGAATAAAACTGGATCACTTTCTTACATCATACACAAAAATTAACTCAAAATGGATTAAAGACTTGAATGTAAGACCTGAAACCATAAAACTCCTTGAAGAAAACATAGGTGGTAAGCTCCTTGACTTCAGTCTTGGCAATGATTTTTTGGATCTGACTCCAAAAGCAAAGGCAACAAAAGCAGAAATCAACAAGTGGGACTATATCAACCTAAAAAGTTTCTGCACAGCAAAGGAAATCATTAGCAAAATGAAAAGGCAACCAACCAAATGGGAAAAAATATTTGCAAATCATATATCTGATAAGGGGTCAATATCCGAAATATATAAAGAATGCATACAACTCAATAACAAAACAAACAAACAATCTGATTTAAAAATGGGCAGAGGATCCAAACAGACATTTTTCCAAAGAAGACATACAGATGGCCAACAGGTACATAAAAAGATGCTCAACATCACTAATCATCAGAAAAATGCAAATCAAAATCACAATGAGATATCACCTCACATCTATTAGAATGGCTATGATCAAAAAGACAAGAAAAAAAAAGATTGGCCTCACTTGTTAGCCCAGGTGCCAATCCTTAAAAAAAAAAAAAAATTGGCAGCAGTTGTTAGCCCAAGTGCCAATCTTTAAAAGAAAAAAGACAAGAAATAATGAGTGTTGGTGAGGATGTGAAGAAAAGGGAACCCTTGCGTACTGCTGGTGGGAATGTAGATTCATGCAGCCACTATGGAAACAGTATGGAGGCTCCTCAAAAAATTAAAAATAGAACTACCGTATGATTCAGCAATTCTACTTCTGGGTATTTATCCAAAGAAAACAAAAACACAAATTCGAAAAGATATATATACCCCATGTTCATTGCAGCATTATTTACAATAGCCAGGATATGGAAACAACCTAAGTGTCTATCAACGGATGAATGGATAAAGAAAATATGGCATATATGTATACAATAGAGTACTGTTCAGCCGCAAAAAAAATAAAATATAATCCTGCCATTTGTGACAATATGGATGGACCTTGAGGGCATTATACTAAGTAAAATAAGTCAGAGAAAGACAAATACTGTATGATCTCACTTATATGTGGAATTTAAAAAAACAAAATAAAACAAAGAAACCTAAGCTCACAGATACAGAGAACAGACTGGCGGTTGCCAGAGGCAAGGACGGGATGGGGATTGGCGGGGTGCAAAATGCGGGAAGGGGGTCAAAAGGTACAAACTTCCAGTTACAAAATGAATAAGTCACAGGGAGGTAATATACAACACGGTGACTATATTTAATAACACTATATTCTAAATTTGAAATTTGCTGAGAGTAAATCTTAGTCCTCATCACAAGAAAAAAAGCTTTGTAACTATATTTGGTGATGGATGCTAACTAGACTTACTGTGGTGATCATTTCACAATGTATACAAATATCAAATCATTATGTTGTACACTTGAAACTAAAACAATGTTATATGTCTATTATACCTCAGTAAAAAAATTAATTAAAAAAAAAGAAGCTAAGAACATGCATACTACAAAAGAAGGTTGAATCACCTGGGGCTAAAACTGAGTGGTACACAAACCTCTGGGAAGAGACAGAACTTGCAAGCTCAGACGTGAAAGATGAGTAAAATTTAGAAAGGGAGAGATGGAAGGGGAGGACATCCACAGCTAAGATAAACAGCGGGCGGTAGGGAAAGACCAGACACCTGCACAAAAGAGAAAAGTTAGGAGCAGGTTGGAGCTAGATGGAAGTGAACTCTGAATATCATATCAGGAATTTAGACCTAATCATTCAACAAATACTAATTGAAACAACTATTCTGTGCCATGCACTGTCCTAGATGCAAAGGATACAAATGTGAACAAAACAGATAAGTTCTCTGCCCTCATAATGATTACAGTCTAGTAGATTTATTCCAAGTAACATAGTGCCATGCAATGCTTCTGAGCAGAGGAGGGATGTTATGAGAGATATACTTTGAGAAAATTATGTAACAACAGTATGTACCTCAACAGAGAAGAGATAAGTAGACCAATTAAGACATCACAATAATAATCCAGGAGAAAAGCAGCAAGTGATATTATTCAATTATGCAAATGACTTCTTGAGCAGTCTTAGATAAATCACCTCATTTCTCTGCATCCCTGTTCTCACTTGAAAACTGAAGTCTGCAACTCAGCCACAACTTTAAGATCCTCAACTGGAAAATTCTATAAACACATCAAAGGAGTGTAGTATACGTAAAGTAACACTAAAATAACACTAAAGACTAAGTAAAGTAACACTGAAGACTATGTAAAAGTAACACTAAAGACTAAGAGTTGCAACTGCTTTCATTTCCAACCTTTTCGTAGCAACTCAACTTTAAAATTTTGTTTAAAATTTAAACCATTAACTATCTGTATCCAAAAGAGCACTCTCTTTCTAAATAAGAATGGACAGTAAGGGTCAAGGTTATGCATGATAAAGTATTTAACTAGAGCCTATGAAGGTCTGTGCTGTCTCCCTCACTTTTCTCTATGTAATCTATAGTCCCAGGAAAAGAACAGAAAAGAGGGTACCAAGTTACTTACATAGCTGCTAGAAGAACAGCAGACAAGATACTGTTATTCTGGGCCGGCCCAGTGGCGCAGCAGTTAAGCTTGCACATTCTGCTTCTCCGAGGCCCGGTGTTCACCAGTTCGGACGCCAGGCGCGGACATGGCACCGCTTGGCAAAAGCCATGCTGTGGTAGGTGTCCCACATATAAAGTAGAGGAAGATGGGCACGGATGTTAGCTCAGGGCCAGTCTTCCTCAGCAAAAAGAGGAGGATTGGCAGTAGTTAGCTCAGGGCTAATCTTCCTCAAAAAAAAAAAAGATACTTTTATTCTCCATTATACCACAGAGAGGTATTTGTCTCTTACAATTAATTTATTTATAGGAGCTTTAAGGGCAAAGACTATGTTTTATTCATCTTCATGAGCTCATGGTGTCTAGCACAGAATTTTCTACACAATTGCTGAGGGTGGAATTAAAAAGAAAAACAGGAAGAGAGGCTGCAATACAAAGAATAAGTATGAGTTAACCAGGTACAGGAAGGCTCAGTCAGTAACCATCCATCAACAAAACAGCTAGAAGGGGATAAAACAGTGAGTAAGACATGATTTTTCCTTTTGAGCATCTTGCAGCCTTGTAAAAAAAAAAATTAGGAGGAGAAAGACAAACTATATCAAGCATCTAGAATGAGGTAACTACTAAAATTAATAATTAATAGCTACCTTTTACTGAATGTGTCAAACATTGTGCAAAGAACATTACAGACATTATCTCATTTAATCTTCACACCCCTATGAGTCAGATATTATTATCCCTGATTTTCAAATGGGAAACTAAAAGTGGGAGCTAGGATAAATAACTTACTCAAGGTCATAAAATCAGCAAACAGTGAAGCTAGGATTTAAACCAACGTCTAACTTCAAAGCCAGTACTCTTACCCACCAGGAACTAAAGTGATAGCATTGAAGATGGTGAGACGGAATCAGGTACTGAATATGTTTTGAAAATGGAGCCGACTAAATTTGCTGAACGAGAAAGAGCAGTGCTTAAATTGAAGAGGTATTAGGTAACATCTCTACGACTAGATGACTAAATGGATGAGATCCAATGCATCAAAAGTAAGTCCCCTTCCAGCACCTATTTTCCTTCTCCAGATGCAACCAGTAAAGTTTCTTTATGAAAGCTTCCAGAGCCACTTTACGCATACAAAAACACCCCAACCCACTCTCTTTTCTTTTAGCTTTTTATTTTGAAACAATTTTAGCCTCACCCAACAGTTACAAATAGACTACAGAGTGTTCCTATATGCCCTTCACTCAGCTTCTCTTAATGTTAACATCTTATATATAAACATAACTATAACCACAGTATAATATCAAAACTGATAAATTAAGATTGATGCAATACTAACAAGAAAATTTTGCCAGTTTTGAGCAATTACAAATATAGCTGCCATAAATATTCTTGCACTTATCTATTGATGCCCCCATGTGTCAGGTGTTCCCAAGACCACTCTCTGATTCACTGGAAGGACTCCCAGGACTCAGAAAAGCCGTTACACTCACAGTTAGGGCTTATTACAGCAAAAGGATACAGAATTAAATAAGCAAAGAGAAAAGGAACATGAGCAAAGTCCAGGAGAAATAAGGCACAGGCTTCCAGGTGTCATCCCCCAGTGGAGGTGCATGGATGTGCTTAATTCTCCCAGCAATGATGTGTGACAACACATGTGAAGTGACGTCAACCAGGAAAGTTTGCCCAAGCCTTGATGTCCAGGGTTTTTATTGGGGGTCAGTCACAAGGCATGCAGGGCCTGCATAACTGACCTCAGCTACTCAGATTCTGGTCCCCAGAGCAAAATAGGTATTCACCATAAATCATATTGTTTGCATAAATTATCTGATCCAAATGGTACTGTGTGGTCCAAGGCCTCAGGCATACAAAAACATTCTTTTTAGGCAGAATATTCCAAGGGCTCAGAGTTCATGTCCCAGGAGCCAGCCAACAGCCAGCCTGAAGAAATGCCTTTCTTGGCAATATACTAGGTTTGAGCAACCCACGCCAGTTGAGTTAATCCTTTCCTACACAACCTGTGAACGCATTTCTAGGCTCTCCTTCATTTTAACAATGGCACAATATTCTGTTGTATGGATGTACTACCACTAATTTAGCCAATCACCTGCTCATTAACCTTTAAGTTTTTTCTAGCTTTTTGCTCTAGTCAGCAATAAAAACAAAGTTTTATAAATTATAAAGAGCTACACAAAAGAAAGACATAGTTTTTCTAGAATTATTATCACAGACTGATGAAATCAAGGTTCAGTCTAGAGTGTGAGTTTCAATGACCTGAATGAATTAAGGGGTAGCTTTAAGAATAATCTGATTTCAAATATGAGTGAGAAAGCCAAAGGGACTAATGGAAAAGAAAAAAAAAATGTACAGGACTTTTCTTACCTCATAGAAGTCCTACAGAATTTGCTTCCAGTAACCAATATGAAAGTAATCTAAGTGAACCAAAAACTATAGGATTTCTGGAAAATCATACAATAACATTACACAATAACAAAATATAGCTCAAGAGTTTTGATGGCTTATTTATATATATCTAGAGTCTAGGATCCCTATTTGACAATCAGGGTAACTTCATTAGGCTTTCACAGAAATGCAAGTCCTGAATTTTTATGATTATGATAGGAATGAATGTCAAAATTGAGCACCTATACTCTTTATCTCACAAGTCATAAACACAATATTCTAACTTTGTAATTAACAAAATGTTAATTATTTTTGATGCATTGGCCTAGTTTCCTTTTTTTATGAATTTTCAATATTTATTAGTATCTAAGATAAGGTATAATCCTGGAAAATTAAACCCACTTTGCATGATGAGATAGCTGAAGGTAAAAGAAAAGGAATCCTGGCCCACATGAAGCTTACCATTAAACTGAGAAAAAAAAGAACATGTTTTTATGCTTCTGTCAAATAATATTAAAAAGTTCAACCTTACAATATTTGCCTCACTTAAAACAAAAACAAAGTTTCCAGTAAAGATTTTAAAATGATGTCCACTATGGGCTTTAAAATAAGAAAATAGGAAATAGACATATTTTAATTCATTATTCTAAACAGCTTTAAGCATTTTATGAACATTAATATTTCAAAAGAAATCTTGTTATGCAATAAATTAGAGCAAGGCCTATTTTCAAAAGGCACATAATCAAGAACACAGATGGTAACAATAGAAAAACTGGTTATAATCAAATCTCAGTAAAATAATTTAGATTTTAACAACAACGTTCAATGAAAATAAGATTTTTCCTTCCTAGAGTGTTTAAATAGTATATCCAAATTTCACTTGATATATCACTTTTCTAAGTACTATTGTCTGATACTTGTTCCCTGGTACTAGAAACCACTGGCACAAACCTAGTATATTGCCATTTCTTCACAATATCAAGAAATGAGGAAAGAAGATAGAGGGAAAAGAGACAAGAAACTTGAATGCTACTGATACACCAATGACTGAAATTAACTTGTTGAATTTTCTGAAACAGTAAATATTTAGATCTTGGCATTTTGTGCATTTTTTTTGCATCTGTATTACTCAAAAACACAATTTGAGGGGCCTGCCCGGTGGCACAACGGTTAAGTGCGCACGTTTTGCTTTGGCGGCCCAGTGTTTACCGGTTCGGATCCCAGGTGTGGACATGGCACTGCTTCGCAAACCATGCTGTGGTGGGCCTCCCACACAGAAAATAGAGGAAGATGGGCATGGATGTTAGCTCAGGGTCAGTCTTCCTCAGCAAAAAGGGGGGATTGGCAGCAGATGTTAGCTCAGGGCTAATCTTCCTCGAAAAAAAAAAATACAATTTGAAGCACTGTCAAAGAAGCATCTTGAAAGTTAAGGCCCTTTTATCTAAGCAATGTATTTTTATTCTCCTTTATTGAAATAGTTTATAAAATTCTCACATGGAAAACAAAACAAACAAAAAGAACAAAGCTAACATGGTCAATATAAAATCAGGGCAAGAATTTCACTAGCAAGCATAAAAAACAAATTATGTTTAAAAAGATAAAGAAAATATTTAAATAGAAGTAAATATATATATAGTAAGAATATTTTTGTAAACCTTAATTGTAATTTTATTAGCTGTTAATTCCTAAATATTACTCATCCACAGTACGAGGCCCTGGAAGACAGAGAAATAGAAGACACAATCCTGTCCACTGTCTTCTGTAGGTCTCAGGAAAAAGAAAATCCTACCATAGAAAAAAAATCCCAGAACTGGCATCCAAAAAATCTTGCATTCTACCCACTACTTGTCCTCTCCTATGCTGAGTTTCCTGGAATAAACCAGGTCACCTCTCAGCCTCAGTGTCATCTGTAAACTGAAGGGGCTAATCTAAATGATCTCTACGGTCCTTTTTGGCAAGACAATCCTATTATTTTAATCTGATACATAATTTATAATATGTATAATAACTGTTCTGTGTATTGTAATTAGAAGTCAATGATAAACAGGACAGATGAATAGCCATAACCACAATTTATCTTAGACAGGCAATATTTAAATGCTTCTCTTATGTTATTTTCATCAAGTATCTATAAACAGTTTCAGAGTCTACTGTTTTTTCCAATACTAGCATAGACACACTTTAAAAAGACAATGGTTCTGCATGTTACATCCAAAAGGCAGAGTGTCCCTTACACCTCCCCCGTAAACTTCAGGAAAAAAGATTCTATGAGACTTGTACAACTTTGTTTCTCAGACTGCAGTCTGTGAATATATTCAGAGGTCCGTAAAATCTCTCTGAGAATTTTTTCAATTTTAGGTTTTCATTTCAATGATGGCCTCAAAATATTAGTACAGGCATCTTAGAATTGAAAACCGCCACAATACATAAACGCCTGTTTTCAATCAAGTGATGCTAAGTAATACCACTTTCACTGTCAGGGACTAATGAGAAAAGAGCAATGGCAGACTTCAAATGCAAATGCATTCATGCCCAGGTGAGGACCAAATGGTGTCACCCTTCCCAAACAGAAGAAGGTTTTGTGGTAGTTCAAATGGAGAAAAGAGGTGAGAAAGCTGAGTCATCACATCAACAACAGTCAAGATACATCAAGATATATCTTTTGATATATAATATATATTTATATTATATATCTATGTTTATATTATATATAAATTATATATCTTTTGATATATAATTCAAAAGAAGCTATGCCATAAATTAATATATTTATATTGTAAACAATAATTAAACTTAGCAAATTATCATCTATAACATTAGAGTAATTAACTTGAATAGTAGTATGTTATTTATAAATGTGATCCACTTTTATGTTTTCATAGTGTGATTTAATATGAAGAGTTATTAGCTAGTTTTATCATTCTATAGATTTCTGTGATATTACAATAAAACTGAAGTCAGCAATTGGGGTTCACAAGAATATTACTCACATTTAAAAGGGGTCAACGCCTTAAACTAGTTTGAGAAAACACTGCTTTTATGAACAGACTGCTCTCTTAGCCTTCCTCCTAATTCCTTAAACTACTGGGCTTGTGGTAGCACCAGTCTTGGGTCCTGAGCCTAGGGAGAAGGGAGAAGGGTTCAGATTGGGGGTTGGCAAACTATGGTCTATGGGTCAAATCTGGCCCTCCATCTGTTTTTGTGAACAAAGTCTTATTGAACCACAACCATATCCATTTGCTTACCAATTATTTATGGCTACTTTCATGCTATGATGGCAGAGTTGAGGAGTTTCCTACGAAGCCTAAAATATTACTACCTGGCCCTTTACAGAAGTTTGCTGATCCTCAGGCCAGATGAGCTAAGAGGGCAAAGGAGAATGGACTCACTGGCATCTGAAAGTCCTAGAGCAAACAAGCAGGAAACCAAGTATTACTGTTTCTGGAAGGGAGATGAGACAATCAGAGTTTCTGATCTGCAAAATGAAGGTGTTAAATGTTAGATATAAGGGCCCCTTACAGCTAATCATTTGTTAAACTGTATGTGAGGCTGTGCCAAGCATATTTAATTCAAAAGAAAATCAGTTTCTACTATCAGGGAAACACTTTTCTTTTTAAGGACCATCCTCTAACTTTTCTAAGGATCTACTGAAATATGAGCACTATACCCCTGTTTTAAGGGTGGGCATTATTATTCCCATTTTATATATTAGGAAAATGAAAAACAGAAAAATAAGTTATAGCTATAGAGATAAAACATGGAGGAGTCTGTATTCTAACCCAGATCTGTTTGACTCCAAAGCCCATGCTAAAAACTATTGTAAATTACAATGCTTCTAACACTGTAAAGGTCCACGAGGAGAAAACTCTTCTATCCCAACACTCTCCGCAAGTAAAACTATCTTTGAGGTACACAAACTTTGAGGTGAGACATTAAAAAAAGGTATTAAAAACTACATCCATATACATATATCTCTCCCCTACTTGCTTACCTGAAATTCTGTGAACCAGAGCAGTGGCTGCCACTACTGACCACACATCAAAACAAAATTTACCCCTAATGTAAGTGTCTTTATTAAAGCATATACAAGTCTATTGTTCTAATTCTTCAGCTACATTTAAAAACATACATAAAATAGACGTTTTAAACATATGAGGTAACAAGTAAATATGAGTATGTTTTACTCCAGTACCCCAATGTATCATCTTACATCCACCCCGTGCACATCCTGCTTTGGAGATCAGTAATCAAGACGACAATGCTTTCCCTTCAGCAAGCGGAGATAAGAGGCCTAAAATGCAAAGGAGCCAGAGATCTAAGATGTTGGTGAAGATAAACTTGTTGAAATGGTATAAATGATCTGTTTCTTGTTAGAGGGAGAGGGCTAGACTACAGGACTGCACCACAGTCGGGGGAGAGGGAGTGTTGCAATTTGCAGGTGCATAACTGGCAGCAAAACTCCAACTTGGTGATTCCATCAAACCTATCCGTTTCTACCGCATATTCCTGAGCAATTGTTTACGTCTCTCGTGACAATATCAATAAACTAGGAGCACCAGGCTTATGGCCACTATGGATTTTTTCAAAGATTGGCACCTGAGCTAACAACTGTTGCCAATCTTCTTTTTTTTTTTTTCCTGCCTTTTCTCCCCAAGTCCTCCCAGTACATAGTTGTATATTTTAGTTGTGGGTCCTTCTAGTTGTGGCATGTGGAACACTGCCTCAACATGGCCTGGCAAGCAGTGCCATGTCCGCGCCCAGGATCAGAACCGGCAAAACCCTGGGCCACCGAAGCAGAGCGCTCAAACTTAACCACTTGGCCACACGGCCAGCCCCTATTTTTTTTTTTTAATATTGGCTTCCCTACCCTGCCATATTATAAAATAAATGCTTCTCGATTTAAATACACTTAGCATAATACAACCCTGCCCCTTTTCAAAGCTGCAAGACTTTACCCACATTGAAGCAGTCTTCTTCTGAAGACAATGAAATCAGTGGATCTAGTCAAATACATCTAATACGTAGACAGGGTCTGGCATCCCAGTCATATCAAAGGGACGAACATAAATGTTATTCTCTATTACCTAAACTTTTAGAGGAATCATTTCTGGGAAGTCCCAAGAAATTAAATAACTACAAAAACATTTCAATTAAGTAGTAAAATAGACCATGCATCAGCTGAAAACTTGTATCTGCTGCCATTTGGTTTTAAGACAGGAACACAAACTGAAGCTTCAAACATATTGATATATTTTATTAGTGTGCCAAATATGGTGCAAGTCAATCAAATCTTTCACAATTGTCATAAAAGGAAAAGCTGTGCAATTCCTTAGTGTGATCAATCAGAAAAAGCTTTAAAAAGATGCTAGTATAATAAAATGTCAGAAGGAAAAATGGCCCTGCTTTGGTCTCCTGTAGCTTACACACCCTCTGGATATTCTCCCCTCAAGTTATTACCTGACTACCTTGAAACTCTGAGAGAGGGTTCAAGTCATCCACAGGCACCAAATGTCAAAACCTTAAAACTTTTTTGAGATTCTAAAAGTCCCTAAAATTTAGAATTCTATGTAGTACATACTACTCCTTCTTCACCCAATTAAAAAAAAAAAGTAGAGTATTCCCCATATGAACTGCTCCAAAGAGCTTCTTTTTTGTGACTTTCCACAAAACTAATAAAATAAATATCTAGATCTAAATCTTGACTGAGATCATAACGTCTTGTTATACAACACTGATGAAGAAAGAACAAAAAAGACCTTGAGAGGTCGGTTTTTCTTCAACTTTGAGAGAGGACATTTGCTCTCTCATGCTTCCAAATAAACAAATCACCTCCAGAAGGAAGGCATGAATTTAAATTACAAGTTACTGATAGGACTTTTGAGGTTAAACCTATCTAAGCTGAAACTGAGACTTTTTAGACTTTTAAAAATTTGCCTCTGCATTTTCATTAAGGCTTACTATATTTCCAGCAGTCTTTAATGGGCTGGCAGTGGTCACAAACTGTCCAAATATGATTAACTTAATCGACAAAAAGACTGGTTAAAAAAATGAAATGTTTCAGAAAAAAGAATTAGCACGGGGCTAAGGATCGGATAGATTATGTTTCTTACCTACAAGTCTTCAGCAACTTGCTGCTTCGACTCAACTGGAAAAAAACTACATACAAAAGTAATTTTGAGGCTATTACGATACAACACAAAATAAGACTTCAGCAATTTGATATTGTCCCATGAATTCTGAAGACAACAGTAATTTTTTAAAAGGAAGGCTGTTAGGTCAAAGTTCGAACTACGGAAATAAAGTTCCCTGACTAAATAAACTTGAGGTAAGGGAATGTGAAAACCAGAGAACAAAGGAGAAGAATCATAAGCGATCCTCTAGCCTAAGTGCTTCATTTGCTTTGTTGTTGTTTCCTGAGGTAAAATTTATGTACAATAAAAAAACACCTTGTTTGAGTGTACAGTTGTATGCATTTTGACAAACTTACACACATATGTACCCACACCACAATCAGGACGTTGAACATTCCCATCACCCTAAAACATTTCCTTATGCCCATTTGGAATCAATCTCCTCAGCCCCCTCCCGGACCCTGAGACCCTGAGGCCCTGCATCCACTGACCTGACTCTCATTTCCATAGTTTTGCCTTTTGCAGAATGTTGTAAAACAAATCATACAAAATATAGCCACTTGGGTCTAGGTCCTTTCACTTAATATAATGCTTCTGAGACTCATCCATGTTGTACATCAGTTTGCTCCTTTTTATCACTGAGTAGTATTCCGTTATGTGAATTTCTTTATCCCTTCACCAGGTAATGCACCTTCAGGTGGTTTCTGGTGTTTGGAGACTACAAATAAAACTACTAAAAACATTTTCATACAGATTTTTGCATGGATATATATCAGTCCTTTGGGTAAATAAATACTCAGGAGAAAGACTGCTGAGTCACCTAGTTAAAGGATATGTTTAACTTTACAAGAAACTGCCAAAGTGTTTTCCAAACTGGCTAGTATACCATTTAGCATTTCCATCAGCATGTATGACAGTTCAAGCTGCTCCACATCCTCATCAGCATTTGGTATTGTCAGCGTTTTTGTTTTTTAAGCCATACTAATAGGTGTGTAGTAGTACTTCATTGTGATTTTAACTTGCATTTCCCTAATGACTAACGACTTCGAGTATCTTTTCATGTGCTTATTTGCCATCTGTGTATCTTCTTTGCTGAAGTCTTTATTCAAATCTTTTGCCCATTTTTAAAGTTAGAGTGTTTGTTATTGAGTTTTGATAGTTCTTTATATTTCTAGTTACCAGTCCTTTAACATATGAGTTGTAAAAATGTTATCTCCCAGTCTGTGGCTTGTCTTTTCATTTTTTAAAAAGTGTCTTCAAAGAATAAAATGTTAATGCGTTCTATGGTTCACGTGTTTTGCCTCATTTAAAAAATCTTTGCCCAGCCCAAGGCCACAAATATTTTCTCCTATGTTTTCTTCTAGAAGTTTTATGGTTTTATGTTATGGTGTACGATCCATCTTGAGTTAGGTTTCTATAATGGTGCAAGTAATTGGTCAAGGTTGGTTTGTTTATTTGTTTTTTACATACAGATATCCAACTGTTCTAGCACCATTTGTTGAAAAGCTATCCCTTTCCCATTGAATTACCTTAGCATCTTTGTTCAAAATTAACTAAATCTATGGGTTTATTTCTGGGCTTTCTATTCAGTTCCATTGATGTGGTGTCTATCCTATCACCAACACAAGACTGTCTTAATTACTATGGCTTTATAGTAAGTCTTAAAAATCAGGGAGTATGAGACCTCTAACTATACTCTTTTTACAAATTATCTTGGCTATTCTAGATCTTTTGCTTTGCCACATAAATTTCATAGTCGGCTTGTGGATTTCTACCAAAAAGCCTCCTGGGATTTTGATTGGGATTGTATACTGAATGCTTAGAGCAACGTGGAGAGAACTGATATCTTGACACTATTGAGTAGTCAGTTCATGAGCACAGTATATTTCCATTTATTTAGGTCTTCTTTGATTTCTCTCACCAATGTTTTATAGTTTTCAGCATAAAAATCTCACATATATTTTGTTATATTTATCACTAAGCATTTCACGTTTTTGGTGCTCTTATAAAGGTACAGGTTTTTTATTTCAATTTCTAATTGTTCATCGCTAGCATACAAAAAAACAATTAATCTCTATATATTCTTACCCTGCAACTTGCTAAAATCACTTCTTCGGCCTAGCAGTTTTTCTTTTTCTTTTTTTTTTTGGTAGAATCTTTGGGATTTTCCACCAATATTAGATTGTCTATGAACAAAGACAGTCTTATTTCTTCTTTTCTAACTTGAATGTACTTGAATTCTTTTTTTCTTGCCATATTATGCCAGCTAGGATCTACCATACATTGTTGATTAGAAATGGTAACGGTGGGCCATCTGCCTTCTTCCCAATCTCAGGAAGAAAGAATTCAGTATTTCACCATTAAGTATGATGTCAGCTGTAGGTTTTTTTGTAGATGCCCTTTATCAGGCTGAGAAAATTCCCTTCTACTTCTGGTTTGCTTAGAGTTTTCATCATGAATAGCTGAGGAATTTTGTCAATTATTTTTCCTTCCTGCATCTACTGAAATGATCTTTTTTTTTTAATATGTTGATGTGGTGAATTTTATATTTGAATGTTGCATTCAAAGTCAACCTTACATTCCTGAAATAAGTTCTTCTTGGTCATGATGTATTATCTTTTCTATTTATTGCTGGATCAAATTTGCTAATATTTTGTTAAGGATTTTTGTGTTTATGTTCATGAGGGACATTAGTCTGTAGTTTTCTTGTAAATTTTCTGGAAGAGTTATAGAGAAATGATATTATTTCTCCCTTAAATGTTTGATAGATTCTACCAGTAAAACCATTTGAACAGTTTTCCTTGTGAGATTTTTAACTACAAATGCAATTTCTTTAACAGATATAGGACTATTCAGGTTACCTATTTCTTCCTCGGTCAGCTTAGGTAGTTCACGTTTTTCAAAGAATTTGTCCATTTCATCTAAGTTATCAAATTTACTGGAATAAAGTTATTCATATAACATTTCCTTATTATTCATTTAATGTCTGTAGGATCTATAGTGATATCTCCTCTTTCATTCCTGATATTGCTAATTTGTTTCTTCTCCCTTTTATCTCTTAGTCTTGGGAGAGTTTTACCAATTTTATTGACCTTTTCAAAGAATCAGCTTTTTATTTCACTGGCTTTTTTATCTATTGTTTTCTGTTTTCAATTTCTTGATAACAGCTATTATCTTTATTATTTCCTTCCTTTTGCTTACTTTGCGTTTAATTTGTTCTTCTTTTTCTATTTTTTTACAAGCTTAGGTCAGTGATTTGAAACATTTCTCCTTTTCTAATATAAGCATTTAATTATATAAATTCCCCTCTAAGCACTGATTTAGCTGCATTCCACAAATTTTGATTTGTTGTATTTTCATTTTTATTTACTTCAAAATATTTTCTAAGTTCTGTTGTGATTTATTATTTGACCTATGGGTTATTTAGAAGTTTTTGTTTAATTTCCAAATACTTGGGGATTTCCCAGACATGTTTCTGTTATCGATTTCTAGTTTAATCCTCTTGTGGTCAAAAAACATTCTTTGTACTATTTCAATCTTTTAAATCTGTTGAGGTTTATTTTATGGCCCAGAATATGGTCTATTTTGGCAAATATCTTATGTGTATTTGAAAGGAATGCATATTCTGCAGGCATTAAGTGGAATGTTCTGTAAATGTCAATTAGATCAAGTTGGTTGATCGTGTTATTCAGGTCTTCTGACTTTCTTGTCTATTAGTTCTATCAATTACTGAGAGAGGAGGTTGAAATCTCCATGCACACAGGCATGCTTGCATACAACCATACATAAATACATACACAAACTTAAATACAATGTGACAATAAAAATTAAGTACAAATTATATTTTTAAGCTCTTCCCCCACATTTTAAAAGCACTGCATGTTAACTATAGAGAAATTTTAAAATTCTATAAAGTACTCACCCCACTACTCAAACTGGTCTTACTCTTTACTCTTATTTGAATGAAAAGATATCTAGACTGTGTAAAAATGCCAGGCATGGTCCTGGCCCTATCCAGCATCTCAGATTCACAGCCAGGAATCCACAGGAATGCTTGGATTCCTGCCCAAACCTCAGAGGCCACCAGACATTTACTCATCGTAGTTTACTAAAGTGAGATAGAATCTCTTCTGCTTCTTGGCTCTCTGATACTATCTAGATCTCTAAAGCCTTTTCCAAGTTTAAGACTCTTAAGAATTCTTTTTTCTTCCTACAAGATGCCAGTGTAACCTGAGCACAGCTCCTATATGATAAGACATCTTACCAACTAAAATTATATTTTATTACTATTAGAAATAATACACAACATTAAGATAGGATCAAAACAGGGTTAAAAGCAAATATTAAAGTTTAAGTTCAGTACCAATATATATAAGATTAATTCAAGTCCAAGATGAAAAGCAGCATCTGCAATTCATACATTCAAAAATATGTACTGTGTGTTAGGCACTATTCCTGGCACTGAGAATAAAGTAATGAACAGAGCAGACAGAATTCCTGTAACCACTCTATGGGGTTGAGGGGACACAAACAATAAACCTAAACTTATTATAACATGCTAGAGAGTGAAAACTGTGATGGAGAAAAATAAAGCATAGTAATATAGAGGAGGAGGCAACGAGTGTGGTTAATACATGGTCAGGGAAGTCCTCACTAATCAGGTGACAGGAAAGAACAAATCACATGGATGTTTTGAGGAGGAATATTCCAGGCTGAGGAATAGCAAACACTTCCTGAGGCAGGAATGTTTGTTGGTATGTTTAAGGAACTACAAGGAGGTAGAAGGTTTACTAACTTGAAAGGTGTATAAACCAGATAACGACATACTTCTTAAAAACAGTTAGTTCAATATGAAGGCACCTATTCAAAGCATGGTATAAACACTTAAAAATTTATGATTTTCCATTTAAATGAGGTAAGTAATCCAGGAAAATTCTGACACTTTTTAAAGGAAGTATTTTTCAAAAGCCTTCTAAACTCAATACTTACTTGTCATAAAAACCAATACCACCCTATGTTGTGTAAGTACATATTATACTCTGCATTTACCTCTAAACAGAAAAACAAACTGTAAAGACAGAGAGAC
This sequence comes from Equus przewalskii, assembly GCF_037783145.1. Taxonomy (NCBI): domain Eukaryota; kingdom Metazoa; phylum Chordata; class Mammalia; order Perissodactyla; family Equidae; genus Equus; species Equus przewalskii. The sequence goes on along the minus strand of NC_091855.1, from coordinate 13,685,261 downwards.
GGGGGATACTAAGTAACTATTCTTTCAGAGGGTTCTAGTAAAACAAAGAAAAGCAGAGGCCCTTTCTCACTCAAGAAAATAAATTGCCTTAGTAAAAACAGAAAAGCATTAGCCTACAATTATTATTTAAAAGCAAACATAACTTTTAAAAAGTGCATTTTCATATTTTACACAGAACTAAGTCAGGCAACAGTAAGAATTAATAAAATAAACATATATACTTAACTTTTCTACTCAATGAAGTAACTCTATAAAATATTTTTAAATTCCCTTATTCTCCTTGACTATGGAATACATGGATGTGAATTTATCATTTTAAGCAACTACAATAAAATTTAATTTTTTTTTTTTTGAGGAAGATTAGCCCTGAGCTAACATCTGCTGCCAATCCTCCTTTTTTTGCTGAGGAAGATTGGCCCTAAGCTAACATCTGAGCCCATCTTCCTCCACTTTATATGTGGAACACTTGCCACAGCATGGCTTGCCAAGAGGTGCCATGTCTGCACCCAGGCTCCGAACTGGCGAAACCAGGGCCACCGAAGCAGAACGTGTGAGCTTAACCACTGCACCACCAGGCCAGCCCCCTACAATAAAATTTAAAGAGGAGCATCGTCCAGGATAAACTTTATAGCACCTGACTTCACTAGGAACTACATCATATAATCCAAAATATGACTTACAAAGGCATTAAAATATGTAGTACTTTTTGTATGCCACATTTTCTCCCTTGACTTCTTGCTTGGGTTTATAAATCTCAAAGGCTGTGTAGCAGTTTACACTATTGGTACATATTCTTTACATTAACAAGATCCAAGATTTTAATTTTCCAAACACAAATCTAAAAATTATAAAATCATAACTAAATTTTATCTCGGTTTAAGGAATTTCCTTATCTTCAGTTGAGATAATGCATGGCTAAAATTTAAAAGCCTGACAATACTAAATGTTGCTGAGGCTGCAAAACAAGTGGAACCCTCCCACACACTGCTAATGGGAATGGAACTTTAGCACATACTTATGTTTTATAGCTCACCCACCACAAACGCTTGCAATATACCCTCATCTTCCGATTTCCTGATCGCAATTCCCACTACTAAACATCATGTCAACAGTAATCTTTCAAGAGTTCCTTACTGACACTTTCATTTCTATCACACACACTATAATAGTCAACCTCTGGCCATTTGAAGCAAACCAAATCCTACAGTGTACAAACAGCACTGAACACAATAACATAATATCTAAACCTAAAATATTTACAAAAATGACATCTACTTCCATTAAAAAAAAACTGTATAGAAACAGACCCAGGCAATTTCATGGAGTTTTAATACTTAATATTTATCTCAGTGTGACAAAAGTAACATAAAACACGTACAAAGAGTAAAGAGTGAGAACAAAGAAAAGGAGTGACTTTAGGAACTTTTAAAAACAACATTTAAATCTGCTCCAGGCTCAAATTTGAAAAAGATAAAATAATCTCAACAAATGACCAAAGTTAAGAAGATGGTGATATCTGCTATAGCAATTAGACTGTGTTGCATTTAAAAAGTCATCTGTTTTATATTTCCTTCTAATTATATTATTTCATACTATGAGTCAGTGAACTTAATATGAAGGAAAGAAAAGAAAGGAAAAGAAAAAGAAGAAAGAAAAAGAAAACTTACTGGGATTGAAAATTCCTCAGCCAAATACTTCAAGGAAGCTGCTTCTCTTGCCAAGAACTTGTTCCTTTCTCTCATGTTGCCTTGAAGTTGTGTATCAAACTCCTTTCTTACCACAGAAGCAACAGAGTCAATAATCACAAGTTTAACTCCTTTTGAAATAATTTCTTCTTCTAAAGATTCAACCCTGTAAAAGCAGAATTTGTAAAATAGTGGATAAATTTAAGATATAATTAAAAAAATGAGGCATTGCAAAGGTTAACCAACTTAAAAACAACAAATTGTTCTTCCCTAAGTTACAGTAATGCTTGCAAGTATTTAATAAACATAACTTATTTTCAGTTCTTCTATACATATTGCACTCTTGGAAACAGACCAAAATATCTTCATTTAGTTTTATGCCTTGGTTCTCCTATGATACTGCTAAAGCTCCAATTTTAGAGTAAAACTACTTGTGGTAGCCAGTCTCCAAAATGACCCCCAGTTACGCCCAACTCCTGGTATTCACACCCCTGTGGAGTCCCCTCCCTTGTTGTACCAGGGAATAACAGTACGTCATTTCTGAGAGTAGGTTATAAAAGACTACTGCTTCCATCTTGGACTCTCTCTCACCTGCCTACTCTCTCTCAGATCAACTCGCTCTGGAGGAGGTAAGTTGCCATGTTCTAAGTAGCCCTATGGAGTGCCCACATGGTGAGGGACAGAGGCCTCTGGCTAACATCCAGGAAAGAAGGGAGGCCTTCCAGCAACTACATGAGTGACCTTGAAATTCTCCAGGATTCTCTAGTCCCAAGTGAGACTTGAGATGACTACAGCCCTGGCCAACAGCTTGACTGTGAGCTCTTGAGCAATCCTCATCCAGGAACACCCAGCTAAGCCACTCCCAGATACCTAATCCTCAAAAACTATGTAAGATAATCTATGTTTGCTGTTTTAAGCTGCTAAACTTTGCGGTAATTTGTTAGTGGAACAACAGATAATTAATACTCCACTTAATTAATAAAATCTAAAATATTTTGTTTAATATTTTTTCATTCTTAAAGAAATATTTCAACCAATAGGCTGCAGTAAGAACAGAAGAACACGGCAATATTTATTTCCCATAATCCTAATATGTAGGGATTTTCTTTTCCACTCAGAAGCTAAAAACATGAAAAATAAAATCTTCAAAGTATTACTAAAATACCAAAATCTAAAATGGTGTACCTTTGTAGAACCTCATCACAACTGAGTTCCCGGTAAAGATGAACGTTACTGCTTGTCAAAAGTAATTTGTCTTCATTGTTAAAATAGCTGGGAAAACGAGATTCTGCTATCTCAACCAGTCTGTGGGGGGCAAAAAATAGGACAAGCAAAAATAGTCAATGATATTTAAGGCCACAATGCTGAACCCTTAACAAATTTTACTTAAGAAACTCATAAGCCACAAGTAACACTAGAACAAAAAGCCTTATCAATAGAGCAGGTATAAGCAAAATGGCTTAATATATAATTTTGGACTTATAAATGTCTCCTTTACAAGCAGTAAAAGAGGTTAGCAGTCAGAGCATGAGACCAGCAAGGGCTTTTAGAACTCATCTAATGTTGAGCAAGCAACAATGTCTCTGAGATTTATCTTTCTGGGAATAAATATGTTTTTTTATAAATGATAAGTTGACTAGCAGCTATAAGATATGTTTAGTAAACAAGAAAAGTGCTTTCATTTTCATGAATGAAACAAATATATTTGAACAAATATAGACACTATCATTCTAATCACCAGATATCAGTAAGTCTCCATGTCTCAGGCCAGAAAAATATGCTTTCTCAATTAAAACTTATTACATACAAAGTTCTATCCAACAGTTCCTTGGTAAACAGGAAATTATTTTCCAAATAAACGGATGGTGTCCAATATTTCCTTAGTAAACAAAAAATGATTTTCTAAACACTGAACGCTGACCTCAAAGCTAGATCTAATACATGGGGTAGGCCAAACGTAGGAGAGTGCAAGTTAAAACAGATGCAACTATCATCATAAATAGTACATGACATGGAGAGCAGTACTAGAAATTTCAAGTATTTCTGGTTAAAAATGTAAATCTTTGCATGTAACTGTCTCCTATTTAAAATGATACTTTATCAGCTCAGTAATTAACCATCCAAGGGGAACTGGGAGGGAGGACTGTAAACACTAAAACCATCCTATACTTTACATTCCATTTAAAGACACAAAAGTACAACAGAATAGTGTTTTCATTTCTACATAGTTAGTGAGTTCCAAGAAGAGGCTGAGAACTTTAAAGAGATAAACAAAATAAGTCTCTCACTTATGCCATGATCAGAAGTGAAAGAGAAAAATCTAAAACAGGAAAAGAGAGACATAAAAGAAAACAAGTCAATAACTTTTTTTAAAGTATATTTTGAACAACTTGAAAAGAAAAACATCATTAGGTTGAACAGGAAGAGAAAAATTACTTTAGGAGTAAAGATGTGTAAAGAGTGAGAACAAAATGGATCAAATGACCATTCAGGAGAAGTGCTTGAGAGAGGCATAGGGATTGAACAAAAGGAAGAAATGAGGTAAGTGATGAAAGCAAGAAGAAATGAGATGACACTGGCAAAGGCAGAACAGGCAGATGTTGAGGGTTTGGGGAAAATGAGTAAATTTCTTGATTAGGGCAACTATTTGCTGAGTTTAGTGCTAGTCAGAGAAGTCAGCTAAAAAATTCTGACACTTGGAACCCACCGACTTTTAGCAGGATAGGTATGGTAACATCTGCCAGAAACGTGAAGTTTTTCAAAACTTGGACACCCAGTTGATTAGGAACTAGATTGGGAGTACCTAACTCACTGGCAACCATGCCTAAACAGCTGACAGACAGTAATGACTTTCTTCCTCCCACACTGGGCTGGATTTCAACTAGTGGCTTGAGTGGTGAAAGGCCCTGGAACTTATTACTGCTCTCTCGTTCCATTAAGACCCCTCAGAAGGAAGGTGGTCAATGCAGGGATATGAACTAACTTAAGTCACAGTCACCATGCTAAATAACTGTACCAAATGGTATCTACATACCAACATGCTATAATTTCCTATAATAAGTTTCTCCAAATGTTTTTTTATTTTAGAAAAGATATCTAAAAATACATAAATCAAAAACCAAACATAAATGTAGTATTCTATATGCCTCAGATTAAACGTAGCAATTTCTTGTGACAATCTTCATCACAAAGATCTTTTCTAGTTAGAGCAAACAACAGAAAAGATCTATCTTTTGCTCCCTGACATTAATTACATAAAGTTTGAAAGCAATGCCATCTGGTGGACATCTCTTTTATAAAAAGTCTTCCTTTCAAAGGATGCACTTAAGATTTATGCACAAATATTTACTGAGGACCTACTAAATGCCAGGCACCATCCTAGGTGCTAAGGATATGGCAATGAACAACAGCAAAACAAAACCCTTTCCTCATGGAACCACATTCTACAGAGAGAGACAAACAAACAAATAGATATTATACATCAGATAGTAAGTGCTCTAAAGAAAAGTGAACCAGGATGAGGGAACAGACTGTGACAGATGGAAGCAAGTGCTATTTTATGTAGGGTGGTCTGGGAAAGCCTCTTTACTAAAGTAATATTTGAGCAAAATTTTAAGGGAGATGACAAAATGAATCATGGATATCCAGTGGAATAGTGCATAGCAAGAGACAATTATAGCAAGTGCAAAAGTGTATGAAGATGTCTTGTGTGTGTGAGGAAAAATAAGGAGGCTAACGTAGCCACAACACAAGAAGTAAGAGGAGAATAACAGGAAATAAGGTCAGAGGACCAGAAAGAGGCCAAGATCACATGAGATCCTTAGGTCTGTGGTATTTTGTTTAGGTTTTATTTAGTAAAATGGGAAACCTAGGAGCAAGACTGACATAATCTGACTTCTTTTTTTTTTTTTTTAAGAATCACTCTAGCTCCCAAATGGAAAAGAGGCTATAGATGGGGCAAGGGTGAAAGTAAAGTCAGCCAGTGCAGCAGTCCAGATAAGAGATGTTGGTGACTTGACCTAGAGAATAGCTCAGGCGATTAGAAGTAACTGAACTAAAAATATAGTTCAAAAAGGAGCTGAGGGGATTTCTTGACTAATTGGATGAGCATCTGGAAGAATGGAATTACCACTCATTGAAGTGGAGATGACTGGATTTGGATCAAGGTTTTTGTTACTAGTTTCCTCGTTACTTCACAGCTCTTGAATAAAAGGAAAGTTAAAAGCTTTACATTAGTGACCACACACCAACTTGAAATAAAACATATGGTTAATGTAAAAAGAAGTTTTCCAAAATTTTACTTGGAATAAAACATCATAAATGTGCTGAAATGTAAATTTATGATTTCTCAAAGCTTCTGGTACATATGTAACATTTTCCTGTTCGTTAATTCAATATGTATTTGCTCAGCACTGTAGTATTACTAAAGATAATAATGTGAATCTATTAGTTCCTCATAGACTCCAGAAAATTCCAAAGTTTTGTTTTACCAATAATAAGTACTTATGACTAATTTCCATTTTCTATCCTAGAAACTCTTCAGGATCTCCCTCCCCACTAATTCACATAGATTCACAAATAATAAGGCAGCTGGAAGTGGACTAAAGAAAACTTACCCAAACTCATGAAACCATCTCAAAAAATGGTAGGAGGGAATTTATCTCCACTATTGTTTGTCGTCTGGGTCAAATATCTTGGATTTGTACCAACTAACAAATAGGTAAATGGTCCTAAGACCACACTGGTGTTGCCTTCAGAATCAGCCAAAGTCATGGCTAGCCACTACCACCACATGCCTCCCTCTTGATACACTGATTCAGAAAGAGTGACATTCTACATAGCTTGTAGGAATTAGAGGGCACTCACTGTGGGGTACTTGGCACCCTAAGAGGTGATATGCACACCCAGTACAGCAGCTCCTTCAGATCTAAGCTTGACCATTGTTTCCACACAGACCCAATAAAACATAAACCTCTCCTTTGTATGCTTAGTTAAAATAGTTATAGTTTTACATTTTTGTGATTATTTGATTAATGTCTTCCTTCCCTGTTGGACCATATCTTTCTTCCTAGTTTTTGCAGTTTTTTTGATTTCATGACAACTCAGCAATGTCCACTTATCCCTCCTGAAATGCCAGTCATATATCCCATCGCCCCAGATCCCCACCTTCCAGGGTCCTGGGTCCCATCTCTTGCTTTCCCAGATCTCTCAGTTTTCCTTACACACATATCCACTTGCAGTTCTAAAACCAAGCTTTATTTTCCTTTATCCATTTTATTTCTCCCAAAGTTTTATTTTGAACACCTCTATTACTATTTACCATCCAAATCACCTACATTTCTTATTCTTAACCTCCAGTTCCATCTTTTTCTAATTATCTCCAATAGGGATAACATAGTATTCATTCAATTCATGTATACTGGAACGCTCATGGTTGCCAAAATTTCCATAGACAGGTCACATTAATTTACTTACCCATATTCTCAAGATATATACAAGCACATAGTGTCTAAGACTATATTAGATCTTAAGCATAAGTCCAATAGGCAAAACAAATAAAAACAGACTTTTTCTGAGTCAGTCAGGAGAAGGAGATCCAGAACTCTGCCCGTTTAGCATCCTCCTCTCCCGAAGGCAGTTCTCAGTACCCAAGGGCTTAGCACCAGACTATACTATTATCTGATTATTAAGCAGGCTGGAGACACAGCTGGTCTCTGATGAACAAACTACTTTAGATTATCTTCTCAAAGACGTGTAAATAAGCTAATTAGTGCATTGCTTTAAAAAATATAACTAATCTTTCCAAAGTGCTTTCAAGTACATCACTTGGAAGAGTTTCTTTTTATTATACATTTTAAACTTACAGAATTTTTATTTACTCCTCTTCTGTTTTCTCCCTCCTTCTTGATAGAAAGATATCTAGCCATTTTTTACGTGGACTCTTTAAACTTATTACAATTTTATTTGTCAATTATACCTCAATAAAACTGAAAAAAAATTTATTTGACTCCATTTCTGAGGTGGTGACCCTTAAATTTTGTCCTTGAGGTGAGTGCCCTACTTGCCTCACCCTAATCCTGACCCTAGGCTAATATACTGAATAATCAAATAATGATTCAGTTAAAAATTAGCAAGCTAGAACAAATGAAAATAAACTAACAAGATGAAATTTATTGAGGACAAAAATAAATCAGTTCATTGCAGCACTACTCACAATAGCCAAGACATGGAAGTAATCCAAGTGCCCATCACCGATGATTGGATAAAGAAGATGCGGTATATATATCATGGACTACTACTCAGCCATAAAAAAGACAAAATCATCCTATTTGCAACAACACAGATGGACCTGGAGGGTATTATGTTAAGCAAAGTAAGCCAGACTGAGAAAGACAAACACCATATGATTTCACTCATATGTGGAATGTAAACAAACACATGGACAACTAAAACAGTTTAGTGGTTACCAGGGGAAGGGGGTTGGAGAGCGGGCACAGGGAGTGAAGAGAAGCACATATATGGTGACGGACAAGAAATAAGGTACAACTGAAATTTCACAATGATGTAACCTATTATGAACTCAATAAAAAAATTAAAAAATAAATCAGGAAATTCAGAAAGTCAACTCTGTACATTCAGAATTGGGAATTCACGGTTTAGCATGAGTTCACGTGAAAAGGAGCTAAGAGCTTTAGTTGATTATAGGCTCACCATATGCTACCAGTGTCACACAGTTACTCAAACACTAATGCAAGTCAATCTGCAAAGAATAAAAAATCACAATGACAACTTTATTCTGCGCCGGTCAGACTACTAGAGAACTTCTAGGTTCAGCATTTAAAGATCAACTTCAGGGGCTGGCCCCGTGGCCGAGTGGTTAAGTTCGCACGCTCCGCTGCAGGCGGCCCAGTGTTTCGTTGGTTCGAATCCTGGGCGCGGACATGGCACTGCTCATCAAACCACGCTGAGGCAGCGTCCCACATGCCACAACTAGAGGAACCCACAACGAAGAATACACAACTATGTACCGGGGGGCTTTGGGGAGAAAAAGGAAAAAAAAAAAAAAATCAAAAAAAAAAAAAAAAAAAATAAAGATCAACTTCAACTAAGCAGAGCATATTCAGGGGACTAAGATGATGAAGGAATCTGGAAATTATGTCATGCAGAATAATAGAAGGAAAAAAGAATTAGTTTTGGAAAGAGAAGACTAAAAGTGTTGGGAACAAGATAGCTCTTTTCAAATAGTGGTTCTCAATGTGGTCTGCACATTAGAATCGCAGGGGGAGGTTTTAAAACTTCAGATGCCAAGTCACATCCAAGACAAGATGAATCCGAATTTTGCTGGTAGGTTCTAGGAACTGGTAGTTAAGCTCCCCAGATGACTCCAATGTGCACCAAATTCAAGAACCACTAATTCAAAGGACAGATAGTAGAAAGATTAGCCTTATTTTGTCATGTTTCATGGAATAGAGCTAGGTTCCAAATTTGGAAGCTTCACAGAGGGTTACTTTGGCTCAACATAAAAAGCATATTTGAACCTGTATCTTCTTATTTTTTTTAATTTTTCATGATATCTATCATATTTTTATTCTTTTTTTCCATCTTTTTTATTCTATGAAAGAATTTGTATAGGACTTTTTTTCTTTATTAAGGTATAATCGGCATATAACATTATACTACTTTCAGGTGTTAGACACAATGATTCAATATTTGTACACATTGTGAAATGATCACCACAATAATTCTAGTTAACACTCGTCACCCTAGTCACAAAATTTTTTTTCTTGTGATGAGAACTTTTAAGATCTACTGTCTCAGCAGCTTTCAAATAAGCATTACAGTATTATTAACCATAGTCACCATGCTGTACATTACATCCCCATGATTTATTCATTTTATAACTGGAAGTTTGTACCTTTTGACCCCCTTCACCCATTCTGCCCACCCTCTGCCCCTGCCTCTAGCAACCACCAATCCGTATGAGCTTGTTTTTCTTGTTTTGTTTTGTTTTGTTTTGTTTAGATTCTACATATAAGTGAGATCATATGGTATTTGTCTTTCTCTGTCTGACCCATTTCACTTAACATAATGCCCTCAAGGTCCATTCATGTTGTTGCAAATGGCAAGATTTTATTCTTTTCTATGGCTGAACAATATTCCATTGTGTATATATATATATACCACATTTTCTTTACCCATTCATCCATCAATGGACACTCAGGTTGTTTCCATATCTTGGCTATTGTAAATAATGCTGTATGAACATGGAGGTGCATACATCTTTTTGAGTTAGTGCTTTCACTTTCTTTGGATAAATACCCAGAAGCAGAATTGCTGGATCTTATGGTAGTTACATTTTTAATTTTATAAGAAACCTCCATATTAGCTTCCATAGTGGCTGCACCAATTTACATTCCCACCAAAAGTACACAAGGGTTCCCTTTTCTCAACATCCTAACGCTTGTTATTGTCTTTGTGTTAACAGCCATATCTAAGAGGTGATATCTCATTGTGGTTTGATTTGCATTTCCCTGATGATTAGTGATGTTGAGCACCTTTTCATGTACCTACTGGCCTTCTATATGTCTTTGGAAAAAAGGCTGTTCAGATCCTCTGCTCATTTTTTAATTGGATTGTTTTTTTGCTATTGAGTTGTATGAGTTCTTTATATATTTTGGATATTAACCCTTATCAGATATATGACTTGCAAATATCTTCTCTCATTCAGTAGATTGCCTTTTCATTTTGCTGATGATTTCCTTTGCTGTGCAGAAGTTTTTTAGTTTGATTTAGTCCCACTTGTTGATTTCTGCTTTTGTTGCCTTTGCTTTTGGAGTCAGACCCAAAAAACCATCACTAAGATCGATGTCGGGGAGCTCACTACCTATGTTTCCTTCTAGGAGTTTCACGGTTTCAGATCTTCCATTCAAGTCTTTAACCCATTTTGAGTTAATTTTTGTGTACAGTGTAAGATATGAGTCTAGTTTCATTGTTTTGCACGTGGCTGTCCAGTTTTCCCAACACCATTTATTGAAGAGACTGTCATTTCCACATTGTATATTCTTGGCTCCTCTGTCATAAATTAATTGATCATATTTATTTATGTATTATTATCATATTTATTTCTGGGCTCTCTATTCTGATCCATTGATCTGTGTTTCTGTTTTTATGCCAAGACCATACTGTTTTGATTACTATAGCTTTGTAATACATCTAGCAATTTACTGACAGAAATTATTTTCCACTTTTTACCACTTACCCGAAGTTCTCTATATGTAAATCCTTTAATCATCCCTCATATTAATCCTTCAATTCACTTTCTCATTTACTTGCTTGTAAGCACAAAATGAGACAATGCTACATACAGGGACATACAAAGAGTTACAATATAGAGACATACAAAGAGTTACACTATATTCCTTTTTGAGTCTCATATTTTCCTGCTTTACCTCTTCTCTAAGTCTAGAAACTATCCCAGTGGTAGCAGACACTGTTAATTACCTAGCAATATCCATTCCCACTTCTTCCTTGCTATGAGAACTCCAATTTTATTCAGGCAGCAATGTTAACCAGCCCCAGGCAACTCATCGTGCTTGTTACAACTTTTTCCCTCACTTTACCATCCTCCCTTGCATACAGGGGTGGCTCAGTGAGAAATGTGCAGGACGATTCCAGAGGATGAAAAGAAAATCGGCAGAGAGAAGGAGGTAGCTAGTCTGAAAAAATTATACTTTCCTGATAAAAGATACAGCTGGCCCTTTCCCTTCCCATTGCCTTGAGCACAGAACGGATACAATGCCTAAATACACAGCCCTAGGTCTCCCTGTCATCAGTGATCAGCAGAACCACTGCCAGCAACCACCTATTCAAGTCTTCTTGTTACGTGAAAAAAACGAACCTCTTTTTGTTTAAGCCACTGTTCTTTGGGTATTCCGTTACTTGCAGCAGAACGCTTTCCTAACTGATTGACCAACCTTCCCCAATAAATCCAAATAGAAGTCAAGCAGTCCTGTAACAGCACAAATGAAATGTGACCAGGCAGTACAGAGCCAGCTCCATTCTCTGACCCACCATGACAAACTCCAGAAGGCAGCATAAGAATGCCAAGTCTGCAAAACAGCACTGGTACTTTTTATTCCACCTGACTCTATTATCAGACCTCAAAATGCATTCCATATAGCAGCCAGATGACCACACTTTTCCAGCCTTGTGGAGAATAGACTAGAAAAGTAAAAACAATGTAAGTTTCAACCCCTATCCTCAAATGACCTTCATAAGAGCTCCTTGTGAATTATGCAACATAATTCCAACAAAGGGATGAAAATTTTACCTTTTCATTTTCCAACCTGCCTCTAACGCAAGTACTAATATGCACATAGGCAGGAAAAGATAATAAAGGAAAATAAGTAAATATGGAGGATGCAAAAAGTAGATAATTAAGGCTATATGCCAAGACAAAGAAAAGCAAACAAAAATCTCCACAAACTAATTTGGACTAGTTACCTGCTATTGTGTTTATACTGGATTTCACCCAATTCACTGATAGGATTTTTAACCTACTCTGAGCTGTAATATTGATAACAATGGAGTCATGCAACGGTTTATTCCTTAAGAAGACATCCTACACTGAGTTTTGCATGTGGTGCAAGAAAGCAGGAATCTAATTACAGTGAACCGAACTGCTATTATCAGAATAAACTTATCCTTCAATTCTTTAAGCAAATTTCCCATGACCTTTGTAAGAGCTATGTATACATTAGCCAGTTATTACCTAATTGGCTATTTAATACTTACTTGGTTTGTTGGTTGAAGGCCAGTCACTGGCATTTTAAAGACTATCTTTCACTTGGACAACCTGAGTGAACCAATGTCTTCACCAGCTTTAGTATCAAATACATTTCAGTGTTCAGATTTCCAGTCATCTCATTTATGTTTCGGTTTTTGTCTTTTTTTTTTTTTTTTTACCATTTATTTGTTTAAGATCCAAATAAGTTCATCACATTGCAACTGATCAAACATTTTTTTTTTCAGCTTAATTGAGATATAATTGACATACAGCATTGTGCAAGTTTCAGATGTACAATGTGAGGAGAGCAATACATCTTTTAAGTCTCTTTAAATCCAAAGGTTCCTCTTCCAACTCTGTTTTTCAATCGTATAATTTATTTGTTAAAGAAACCAGGTTGTTTTTTCTGTCATTTCCCAGCTTGGATTTTCTGATTGCATCCCTCTGGTGTAGTTTAACACGTTCCTCTCTTCTCTGTATATGTTGTAAACCGAAGGCTTGATCTCATTCAGGCTTGATTACTCTTCCATCAGGAAGTGCCACAATGACCGGCTGTCTTCTTGTGATGTTAACAACCTTTATGTTTATGAACTGTTTTTACTCACATTTCTGACACCAAATGTGTGGGTTTTCCACACCAAGCAATTCTCCAATTCTCTGTGGACACCAACTGGGTATCCTACAACTTAATTCAATTCTAACACTACCAGGAGTTACCTCAGACCCCACAGGTTAAAGGCTCAGTCCCACAAGACTGCCCCCATTTCAGTCACCAATGGCAAGTCCCAGGCCTCTGATACTTCTGACCAACCAGCTATAAATTGAGAGTTCCCATGGCCCCCTCCTCAGACTCAATAATTTTCTAGAATGGCTCACAGAACTCAGGAATGCACTTTACTGACTAGTACCAGTTTTTTATACAGGATACAACTCAGGATCAGCCAAATGAAAGAGATGCACAGGGTATAGTATTGAGGGGTAAAGGAGAACACAGAGACCCCATGACCTCTCTGGGTGCACCACCTTCCAGCACTTCTTTGTGTTCACCAACCTGGAAGCTTTCCAAATCCTATCATCTAGAGATTTCTGTGGAGATTCCATTACATAAGCATGACTGATTAAATCATGGGCCATTGGTGATTACCTGGTTTCCTGCCCCTCTCCCTTCTTCAGAGGTTGGGGAAATGGGGGCCCTAAAAGTTCCATAACTATAATCACATGATTGGTTCTTCTGGCAACCAGCCCATATCTGAAGCTATCTAGGGTCCCACCAAGAGTCATGTCGTTAGCATAAACTCAAGTATGATTGAAAGGGAATAATTATGAATAACAAATGATGCTCCTCTCACCTCTATCACTTAGGAAATTCCAAAAGTTTATGAAGCCATTTTGCCAAGAACCAGGATGAAGACAAAATATATATTTATTATATCACAATATTCAAATCCTAGATCCATTAAATGGTTAAGGTTTGTAACTTGGTGATACTCTATCATTCCTTCTTCATTTATTACTGGAGTATGTCTATAAAAAGATCTATTTGTTACTCATAACAGTTTATATAGAAAAGGAGAACAGACACTTGATTTCCATTTTTTCACTCATTTTCAAAATGAGTTCCTTCTCCAGAATTCTTGAATAGTGATCAATTAGGTGCTTTTCATTTCTTAATAGTATAGACTCATGGATTTAAACATATTTCATGTGTTTTAATCCACCACCATTGCTATTCTTACTGGTGCTCAACCTGTTTCATCTTTGGCCAGTGAGAGCTCTTCAGGTTGACTCGTGAGTCCTTCTGACAGTCCCCTACATAGTCTTTGATAGCTTCCTTGCTATCTGATATGATGTTTCAGACCATCCTAAAAATTTCCTGCTCCAGAGCTAGGATCAGCCATTTCCCCTAGGAACCTCGTTCCTTTTAGTAGGAAATGGTATCTGGATTTCACGATCTGAGAGTAACACCTGTCAATTCACTCATTTATCAAACATTTTCTGAGCATGTAATGTGTGTCAGTCACTGGATTTGGCTTTGAAGAAACAAAAATAGAACACAAACTCAAAGAGGTGACAAACCAGTGGCATATCATTTCCTACATTTAACATCATACTATTTCAAAGATCAAAGCAAAATACTTCTCAATCAAAAATTGTTTTGAAATTTGCAGTTTTTCCATTCACTAATATTTTACTTCCAACTAGAAATTACTTATAAAGCAGCTTATCTTTTGTGTTTCTTATTAATTTTGCAACTTCCCCATTTCCTACTTAGATTCCTTTCTCTGTTTCTTGAATTTCTTTCTTCCTGAATCTCTGCAAAACACAGCTTATCTAGGAACCCCACTTAAGCCAATAAGAAAGAGATAGAAACAACAAAAAGAAACTGCTTCCTATGTCAACTTTAAAAGGATAATTCCTTTAAAACAGTATCTAGCATTCTGTGTTCTCAAAAAAAAGGCAAATGTCAACCTATTTGTAAATATTACATGCTGTAAGTTACAAAAATAAAGCAATATAATAGAAAATAAGGAAATCTCCTACCGTTCAGCACTAAATGCTGCCTCTGTGTCAATGTACACAACAGCTCCTTCCAATCCTCCCATGTCAATGGGTAATGTAGCCAAAATGCTCATCATTATACAAAACTGAGTTTTTCCACAACCTGGTGGACCTGTAATCTAAAAAGAAAAAAGATGCTTGTATAAACATCACAAGCTATTCAAAGCAAAATCCTTTTAAGAACTTGCCACATACACAGTCCAACTAACCCAAGTTCCTGGAGAGAACATTCTAACACATCCATTGTATATAATGAATTAACTTCTCCCCTATGCATCTGGATTGGTACTGGTTATGTACCATCCTTGAGAGAAATGAAAAAAATAGTCACTCAAATCATCCTCTGTGTTCTGTAGTTCACATGAAAAACTTTGGCTGAGAAAAGCTGGAGGATTCATTTATACATTCACAACTTGGGAGTTCTATACCTTTTCCTCATAAGACACTTATAAAAGGATCTTGAAAATATTTAGGATTTATTAATTGGTTTAGCATTTGTTATGAATTGGCCTTTCAGAATAATTTTGTAACAGTCCCATTAAAAGCTACTTTGATCTTTAGAGTAAAGTATTTAGGAATGAAGGGTACTGACGTATACAAGTTACTTTTAAATGGTTCTGTGAAAAAAGTGTGTTGTGTTTGTGTAGAAAGAGAGAAATGCAAAAGTAACAAAATTCAACAATTGTTGAGTGTAGGTGATTCATCCATTGAAATGAATGCTGTGAAATTTTAGTTGTAGGAAAGCTATTTTGAGATTATAAAAGTTGAATTCAAGAGGATGTAGACAGAAAAGAATACAAAATTAATCACATACATATTCAAGTCCAGCTGGAAGTAGTTACCAAATATTCATTTGAAAATGTTAAAAATATCACGCTTAAGTATACGCTATTTGTCACATTGGCTGTGGTATCCAAATTTTAGGAACCCAGACACTATCCCTTTTGTGAAAATAACACTAATGAACAATTTTTCACGATAGGAAGAAAGGAAAAGAAGAGGAGGGAGGGAAGAGAGAAGAAAATCTCCAGTGGAGATGAAAAAAGTCTGAGCTAAGACTGAGATATACTATAGTTGGAGAGAAATGGTCTCAGATACATCATGACTAGGAAGACATAAGGAGGGATCATCCATGAGCCTAAAACATGTAGGCCAGTGCTTCTCAAACTTGAGTGAACATTAGAATCCCCTGGCAAGCCTGTTACCCAGCATTTTCAGTTCAGTAGGTCTGGGATGGGGCCTGGGAATTTAAATTTCTAATAAGCTCCCAAGTGATGCTGATGCTGCTCTATTCTTTGAGAACCACTGCTTTAGCACACAGGCAAAGGTAAACTTCATTCACCAAGGCTCAACATTAAAAAACAAAGGCTCAGAGGAGAAGATCCAAGATGGCGCTGTGAGTAGTCGTCTTTGTCTCTCCCCCTTCGAGTCTACAATTATTTGGACACTCATCGCTTAACAAAGGATATCCAGATAGCATCTCAGGACGTCTGAGAGACCCACGCGACTATACATTGGAAGGCGGACAGACTTCCCTCCGGGAGGAGGTGGAGATAGGTGAAAACTCTCCAACCCTGACCGAACAGCCTAGTACCTGCAAGCGGCTTTCTTCCAACGGACGCCCCCAGAAGATCAACACACACCTAGGGCAGGAGCGAGCACACACCAGAGGAGCGATGGTGGAAACAGGTGACCAGAACCCTACCTAAACCCCCCGCAATTACTCCTAAACGCAGAGGGAAACTCTAGAGTTACACACTTGAGCCTGTGGGGAGAGTCTCGCCCCGCCATTGGCGGGGAGATCCCGCCTGGTGTCCATGGCGCCCGGATGGTCCCAGAGAAAATCACAGAGGGCGTGGCAGCCCCCTGGCTGCCACTGCCGGCACGGCTGGGCAAGGGATTGCAAGAGATCTTGGAGAGGACTGGGGCTGGGTGAAGCTCCAGAGGCTGCAACAGTAGGCACCAGCAGCCTGAAGCCCCCCCGTGATGGCCCCCACGGCAGAAGAGGGAATCCAAAGGACCACTGTGACTACGAGGAGGGGCCCAGGCCCAGTTAGCAACTGCGGATAGGGTTCCCGGTTGGTGCAGTATAAACAGCTGCTCCCCCACCACACCAGCAGAAACAAGTGGAAGGAGAAACTAATCTCTATCTCTATGCAGAGGCACAAATCTACAACATCAAGCAATATGAAAAAATACATTAAATCTCCAGAACAGAAGGAAAACAACAAATACACAGACAACAATCCCAAAGAAAATGAAATATATAACCTAAATGACGATGACTTCAAAACAGCCATCATTAAAATACTCAATGAGTTAAGAGAGAATTCAGATAGACAACTCAACGAGTTCAGGAGCTATGTCACAAAAGAGTTTGATACTATAAAGAAGAACCAAACAGAAATACTGGAAATGAAGAACACAATAGAGGAGATTAAGAAAAATCTAGATGCACTGAACAGTAGGGCCGATAATATGGAGGAAAGAATTAGCAATTTGGACGATGGGAATATAGAAATGCTGCAGGCAGAGGAGGAGAGAGAAGTAAGACTAAAAAGAAATGAAGAAACTCTCCGAGAATTATCAGACACAATTAGGAGATGCAACGTAAGGATTATAGGTATACCAGAGGGAGAAGAGAAGGAGAAAGGGGCAGAAAGCCTATTCAAAGAAATAATGGCTGAGAACTTCCCAAATCTGGTGAGAGAGATGGATCTTCAGGTGACAGAAGCCAATAGATCTCCAAACTTTATCAATGCAAGAAGACCAACCCCACGGCATATAGTAGTGAAGCTAGCAAAAGTCAACGACAAGGAGAAAATACTAAGGATAGCCAGGCAAAAGAAACTAACCTACAAAGGAACCCCCACCAGGCTATCAGCAGATTTCTCAGCAGAAACTTTACAGGCTAGAAGAGAGTGGAATGATATATTCAAAAATCTGAAGGACAAAAACCTACAGCAGAGAATTCTCTACCCAGCGAAAATATCCTTCAAATACGATGGAGAAATAAAAACTTTCCCAGATAAACAAAAATTAAGGGAGTTCATTGCCACAAAACCTCCTCTTCAGGAAATCCTCAGGAAAACCCTCATTCCTGAAAAATCAAAAAAAGGCAAGGGGCTACAAAACCAAGAGCAGAGGAGATAAGTAGAAGGACAACAACAGAGAGTAGCAGCTCTTCATCAGAACAGATTAAACCATGGGACGAGAAACAAAGGAAATTGAAGAAAACCGGAAAACAAGACATAAAATGGTAGTGGTAGGCCCTCACATCTCAATAATCACTCTAAATGTAAATGGATTGAACTCCCCAATCAAAAGACACAGAGTGGCAGGATAGATCAAAGAACAAGACCCAACAATATGCTGCCTCCAGGAAACACACCTCAGCCCCAAAGACAAACACAGACTCAGAGTGAAGGGATGGAGAACAATACTCCAAGCTAATAATGAACAAAAGAAAGCAGGTGTCACTATACTAATATCAGACAAGGTAGACTTCAAAGCAAAACAGATAAAGAAAGACAAAGAGGGACAATACATAATGATAAAAGGGACTCTCCACCAAGAAGACATAACACTTATAAATATATATGCACCCAACACAGGAGCACCAAAATTTGTAAAGCAACTCTTAACAGAACTAAAAGAAGACATCAACAACAATACAATAATAGTAGGGGACCTCAACACACCATTAACACCAATGGACAGAACATCCAGACAGAAAAGCAACAAGGAAATAATAGAATTAAATGAAAAATTAGACCAGATGGACTTAATAGATATATATAGAACACTTGATCCAAAAACAGCAGGTTACACATTCTTCTCAAGTGCACATGGAACATTCTCAAGGATGGACCATATTTTGGGAAACAAAGCAAACATCAATAAATACAAGAGAGTTGAAATAATATCAAGCATCTTTTCTGATCATAATGCTATGAAACTAGAAATCAACTACAAGAAAAAAGCAGAGAAAGGTGCAAAGATGTGGAGACTAAACAACACGCTTCTGAACAAACAATGGATTATTGAAGAAATTAAAGAAGAAATCAAATATTATCTGGAAACAAATGAAAATGAGAACACCACATACCAAATCATTTGGGATGCAGCAAAAGCAGTCCTAAGAGGGAAATTCATCGCAATACAGGCTCACCTCACTAAACAAGAAAAAGCTCACATAAGCAACCTCAAACGACACCTAACAGAACTAGAAAAAGAAGAACAAACAAAGCCCAGAGTCAGAAGAAGGAGGGAAATAATAAAAATAAGAGCAGAAATAAACGATATTGAAACAAAAAAGACAGTAGAAAGGATCAATGAAACAAAGAGTTGGTTCTTCGAAAAAATTAACAAAATCGACAAACCTTTAGCTACACTCACCAAGAAAAGAATAGAAAAATCTCAAATAAATAAAATTAGGAATGAGAGAGGAGAAATCACAACAGATATCAATGAAATACAAGAGATCATAAGAGAATACTATGAAAAACTATATGCCAACAAATTGAACAACCTGGAAGAAATAGACAACTTCCTAGACTCTTACAACCTCCCCAAACTGAATCAGGAAGAAATGGAGAATCTGAATAGGCCAATCACAAGTAAGGAAATAGAAACAGTAATCAAAAACCTCCTCAAAAATAAGAGTCCAGGACCAGACGGCTTCGCTGGAGAATTCTACCAAACATTCAAAGAAGACTTAATACCTATTCTTCTCAAACTATTCCAGAAAATTGAGGAAGATGGAGTACTCCCTAACACATTCTATGAAGCCAACATCACTCTGATCCCCAAACCTGACAAGGACAACACAAAGAAGGAGAACTACAGGCCGATATCACTGATGAACATAGATGCAAAAGTCCTCAACAAAATTCTGGGAAACCGAATACAGCAATACATCAAAAAGATTATACAGCATGATCAAGTGGGAACTATACCAGGGACACAGGGATGGTTCAACATCCGCAAGTCAATCAACATGATACACTACATCAACAAAATGAAAAACAAAAACCACATGATCATCTCAATAGATGCAGAGAAAGCATTCGATAAGATCCAACACCCATTTATGATAAAAACCCTCAATAAAATGGGTATAGAAGGAAAGTACCTCAACATAATAAAGGCCATATATGACAGACCCACAGCCAACATCATACTCAATGGACAAAAACTGAAAGCCATCCCTCTGAGGACAGGAACAAGACAAGGGTGCCCACTTTCACCACTCCTATTCAACATAGTACTGGAGGTGTTGGCCAGAGCAATTCGGCAGGAAAAAGAAATAAAAGGAATCCAAATAGGTAATGAAGAAGTAAAACTCTCGCTGTTTGCAGACGACATGATCTTATATATAGAAAACCCCAAAGAATCCACAGAAAAACTATTAGAAATAATCAACAACTACAGCAAAGTAGCAGGGTATAAAATCAACACACATAAATCAGTAGCATTTCTATACACTAACAATGAACTAACAGAAAAAGAACTCAAGAACTCAATCCCATTCACAATCGTAACGAAAAGAATAAAATACCTTGGGATAAACTTAACCAAGGAAGTGAAGGATCTATACAATGAAAACTACAAGACTTTCTTGAAAGAAATTGACGACGACATAAAGAGATGGAAAGACATTCCATGCACATGGATTGGAAGAATAAACATAGTTAAAATGTCCATACTACCTAAAGCAATATACAGACTCAATGCTATCCCAATCAGAACCCCAAGAACATTCTTCACAGAAATTGAACAAAGAATCCTAAAATTCATATGGGGCAACAAAAGACCCCGAATTGCTAAAGCAATCCTGAGCAAGAAAAACAAAGCCGGTGGAATCACAATCCCCGATTTCAAAACATACTACAAAGCTACAGTGATCAAAACAGCATGGTACTGGTACAAAAACAGGTCCACAGATCAATGGAACAGAATTGAAAGCCCAGAGATAAAACCACACATCTATGGACAGCTAATCTTCGACAAAGGAGCAGAGGGCCTACAATGGAGAAAAGAAAGTCTCTTCAACAAATGATGCTGGGAAAACTGGACAGCCACATGCAAAAGATTGAAAATTGACCATTCTTTTTCACCACACACCAAAATAAACTCAAAATGGATCAAAGACCTAAAGATCAGGCCTGAAACAATAAGTCTTCTAGAAAAGAATATAGGCAGTACACTCTTTGACATCAGTTTCAAAAGAATCTTTTCGGACACTATAACTCCTCAGTTGAGGGAAACAATAGAAAGAATAAACAAATGGGACTTCATCAGACTAAAGAGCTTCTTCAAGGCAAGGGAAAACAGGATTGAAACAAAAAAACAGCTCACTAATTGGGAAAAAATATTTACAAGCCACTTATCCGACAAAGGGTTAATCTCCATAATATACAAAGAACTCACACTGCTTAACAACAAAAAAACAAACAACCCGATCAAAAAATGGGCAGAGGACATGAACAGACATTTCTCAAAAGAAGATATGAATATGGCCAATAGACACATGAAAAGATGTTCATCATCGCTAATCATCAGGGAAATGCAAATCAAAACTACACTAAGATATCACCTTACCCCCGTTAGATTGGCAAAAACATCCAAAACCAAGAACGACAAATGTTGGAGAGGTTGTGGAGAAAGAGGAACCCTCATACACTGTTGGTGGGAATGCAAACTGGTACAGCCACTATGGAAAACAGTATGGAGATTTCTCAAAAAGTTAAAAATAGAAATACCCTATGACCCAGCCATCCCATTACTGGGTATCTATCCTAAGAACCTGATAACAGATATCTCAAGAGTCCGTTGCACCCCTATGTTCATCGCAGCATTATTTACAATAGCCAAGACGTGGAACCAACCTACATGCCCAGAAACTGATGATTGGATAAAGAAGATATGGTATATATACACAATGGAATACTACTCAGCTATAAAAAAGACAAAATTGGCCCATTCGCAGCAACGTGGATGGACCTCGAGGGTATTATGTTAAGCGAAATAAGCCAGTCAGAGAAAGACGAACTCTATATGACCCCACTCATAGGTGGAAGTTAACATATTGACAAGGAGATCTGATCGGTGGTTACCAGGGAAAAGGGGGGGTGGGGGGAGGGCACAAAGGGGAAAGAGGTATACCCACAACATGACTAACAATAATGTACAACTGAAATCTCACAAGGTTGTAATCTATCATAACATTAATAAAAATAAATAAATAAATAAATAAAAAACAAAGGCTCACAAGTTAGAAACTATGTGCTAATTTATAAGTTCTAAAACAATGATGTAGACTTTAAGGATAAGTAATTGCTGCCACCAATAAGTTTGTCAGATCGTGAGTGATCACTGAAAAGGGTTCTCCAAACTCCCTTAATTACATATTCTGACAAACAAACAAAGAAAAATTTAGTATGATTCTCCAATATATGTATATTTATTATATTATACTATTTTACTGATATGATCTACACAGTATAAAACATGCATAAAATAGGAATCAAAAAAGAAAAAAGATTAGAAGCATTTAAAAATAGTTTCTTATTTATTAGTTGTACAGATCTTTCATTCTCATAATAACTTACCAACACTTAGTGAAGCAATGACAATAATCACAAATGAAAGTATATTCTTTTTTAAATATTGATTTAAATATTTTGTAATTCCGTGATTGAAATAACAAATGAAATTATATTTTTTTAAATATTGATTTAAATATTTTGTAATTCCGTGATTGAAATGTCAAGTCCTAAGTTCTACTTATTTCAGTATTTAATTGCAATGACTGTATAGTTGAGAAAGAGATAATTGCAAAAATGCAAGGACTGAAATTTTAAAAATATATCATTCATTCTACTTCCTAAATCACTATTTTCATTTTTTAATAACTTTCATCAATTAGCAAAAGTTTTTGTTGAACTTTGGCTAACAAATTTCCATTTTCCCTCATGTCAATCAATTGTTGTTGCAAACTAGTAAAAAGATACTGCATTTTAACATTTTTAACAATTGGTTTCAAAATCAACTGACTCACTTGGAAGATTTTTCAACTGTATAGAAACTATTGTTACAAGTTTTTAAAAGTGTGCAGATAGTAAAGTTTTCATAAGATACACATACCTTTGACAACAAAAATTGCATGATAAAAGTAACATTTCCAAGCAGTGATTTAAAAAAACTCTCTCTGTATTTTAATCTGTCTTTAAACAGGCAGTTACTTTCTTACTCATTGTAAAAACACAGCTTTCACTTCGAAGAGATGGAGTAAGGTGTCCCATTGTTGGTTGGTTGGTTGGTTGGTTGATATGTAGCATATGACATAGCCACTGGTCATACAAAAAGGGTCAGCAAATTCGACACGTCTTTTCATGTAAATAAATGTTTCACCCATCTTTAAATTCAACAACTCTTTTACAATCTTCACTGTGAAATAATCAAAGAAGCTCTTGTGATTCAAATGATTTTCATGGTCATGTCTCATCTCATTAGAGAGTATTATGGAGGTTCTCTAATTTACCAGTCAGATTTTCATAAAAACTAACAACATTGATACCATCCAGAAGCACTCTTCATACATCTGACATCAACTATGTTGCTATAGATTGCTCAAAGATGATGCAACGGAAAAGTTCAGAGAATTTTACAGGGAACATCCATATACCCACCAACTGGACTCAGCAATTACCATTTTTACTATTACTATACTATACTACTCTATTCATCAATCCATCTCTCTATCCATTCATCAATCCATATTAAGATTTTTTAATGCATTTCAAAGCAGGTCAAAAACATCAACACATTTTCCCCTAACAGTTCAGGGAATACATCATTAACTTGAGTTTAATATGTATGATTATTATTTTTTAGGTAAATTTTACGTACGATGAAATGCACAAAACTTAAGTGTACCATTTGATGAGTTCCAACAAATGCATACACATAATGCAATCTAAACCCCTATCAAGTCATAATATCACCATTACTCTCAGGAAATTCCCTCATAAACACTGTTTTTTATTCAAGAAGTCATTTATTTTTGAGACTGTGTCTTCTGTGATATATCTTTACTTTCATAGCATACGAGAAAATTTAGTTCTTCATGTATTTCATTACTGAAACAGAATCAACTGATCTGATAATCTGGGCCATGTCAGAAACCTCTGTACTTTAATTATACAGCATCCTTCCACATTGAATAATTTGCTTTAATTCTTGATGCTTCAAATTATCTGCAATGATTTCTATACATGTTCTGAAAGGATCTATTCACAAATGAATTCATTTAAGTTGTTGCCATGTTGTTTCCTATGTTTCATTTCATCCATTTTACTGTAACAGAAAAAATGAGTATGTCTCTCATGTTATTTTCTAATAATGTACTACATTTGGTCTTTTGCTATTAACCCAAAAGAGGCTTTTAGTATCTATCATTAATTTTAGTGAAATTTTTCTAGATATTGAACTATGTATCACATGATTTTAAACATCACCGAAAAACTTGGAGAAGTTTGTCTTCCTGTCCTGTGTATGAATATAACTCCATATATCAAACTGTCTTCTTTATAACTTCATAATTTTTGGACGCCTTCTCAGATGGAACTAGATTGTCATTGATTTTTACATTATTAGTCATAGGAGAATCATCAGCTCTGACTTTTATGTGCACGTGGTTCACTTCTACTCACCATATTAGCATTATCTTCAACACACAGTTTCTTTTCAGGAAACTTTTTATGCCATTTGTCTGTTTTGAGAGATTTGGTTTAGTTGACTCCATAAACCCACCTAACGAGATACCTGTAGAACCACAACTCATCCCAAGGTGCTGAAAATAAAGGTACAAGCAGGGTGCCTCTGTCAATCTTCTGAACCCTTTTCTCAGTACTATACCTGCCATGTGACAGTCTAGCATACAGACCAAGTGACGATGCCAATGTCAATCCATATGTGAAATATTAATTAAGGGTTATTTCATTTTTTAGATTGAAATACCAGTAAAAGTTCTCATATTTTCTTCCCACAACCTAATGGACCATCTTATACACTCTGCTTTGGAGACTGCTGGTTTTAAAGAGCCCCAAACACTTTCCATGTACTTATTATCATTATCAAAGACAACACGGATCAAATTCACCATCAGAAATCAGTGCAAAGGGAACTTCTGTCAGTAAAAGTTAGAAGTGGATTTTGAAAATGAGACAGGATTACTCTTCAGAGTGCTAACTGATGGAGGAACAGAGGGCTGCCTTTCTATACATACTATGCACATGCCAGGTTTTAGATATGTTCTAAGATTTAATGAGCTTAACCCATTAAACACTTAGTGATTTTTAGTGGAAAGGTGAAACAAGCCATCATTTTAATTAAGATGATATATATGAAAATATTCAGTAAAGTATTAAATCCCCTGAAAATGTAAGGTATTATCTTATTATTCCATCTTCAAAGAAAACGTAAAAAAATCTGAAAAGTTAAACAAGTGCAACTAGCACTTTTCCTACTTCATTATTTTTACATACTGATTCAGTATAGACTTGGGGAAAGTAGAACATTAAGTGAATAACACTGTAAGATTTCTGGGTTTGTTTGGTGGAGTTTTTGTATGTGTTTTGTTTGTTTTTTCACTTTGCATTAGAATTTGGATAACATTTACTTTAAACTATAATAACTAATTTCTAATTCTTTAGCAATCTCAGATCCCCTTCATACATTTTTTCCTATCTTCCCAGCCTCAAAAAAATTTTGTTATATGCAATTTTTATGGGCTGACTGGAGTTAAATTTCATTATTTTTTCAGGTTTACTTAGTGGGTTAAAACATTTCAACATTAATAATTTTTAGCTTCAGATAGTTTAGCTCTGAATTCCAATAGCCAAACCACAAAATTTCAAGTTGTGTTCAGTTCCCAGGTTCAGCTCCAATGGTGGTTAGAAAGACAGAACATGCCAAACCAGAACAGTCTAAGTTATTTGCCTCTTGGAAACTCAAGAGTGAATACAGAATTTACACACAGAAGACACCAGTAGAATACAACCAGCTTCATATAGGTAGAGCCTGAGTTCCACCTCTGCCTGAGACATGTAAAAGAACTGAAAGAAAATAACCAGTAGTGAAGATCACTTGAATACCAACAAGGAAGCAAATATTAACAATTGGCTTGAAGAGGAAAGGGAATTATGCCCAAGAAATGAAAGTCTAACCGTACTAAAGTAAAAATGAAGCCTAGTCATTTTAATCTTAAATGAGATTAAATGGTTGAGATGAACATGAAACCTGGAGCAGCTAGGACCTAAAATCTTACCAAGTTAACTCTCCCCACATTCAAGATGGGGGTGACAGGATGGGGCAATCTGCCAAGCCAATGTTCTGCACAAGGAAAATGAAGGACTGCCTGGCTCTCATCTGAGAAGAGAACGTGAAGACTGCCGATCATCTTTTAACGACCTCCCTCACAACCTTGCATCTACTTATCTAAATTTGATCTAATCTGTAAAATACGATTAGGTCTTCAGACTACAGAATCCATCTTAAAAATAACTGACGCTTTAAATCCTAAAGCCAAAACCAAAAGAAAAGCAAACAATCTCAGAAAGGCCAGGTAGCACTGTGCCCTGTAAAAGAAACCTTGATCTTAAATTATTTTACATCAACATGTGGAAGATTTTGTATCTTGGATTCTCTCCACTCTTATTTCATACTAACTACTGCTGCTTTTGAAGTAAACAGAAAGGGAGGCAGAAAGAGAAGGGAGGTAAACAGAGCAGAAAAAAGCAGGAGGACATGGGAATGACAAGTACCCCAAGTTGTACCATTAAAAAAAAATCAAACAGTATCAAGAGAAATAATCACTCATTTAGAAAATCACGTAATACGTGCTATAAGAAAGACTCTACAAAACCTTTATGTAGAAAGAAGTTTTTTATTTCTAAATCAGGGAGTGAGGGAAGCATTGGGAACAATGATCCAATCAATCACATAGGCTAAACTCCTGTGTTACGACAGAGGCCTGATTATCTTGCCTTTCAAACCAGTGGGCAGGATAAACAAGTCAGGTCAGCAGACTGTGTTCTCGGAAGGCCAATTAGACATCTCTCCCAAGTTTTCCTACTGCTCTACTGCTGTTGTTGCACACAGAGCAGACCTGAACCTGACTGCACCTGGAAGGAGAGGAGCCCCACCCTGGCCGACCGGCAGATCCACAAGCAAGAAAAACAAATGTGTGCTGCTGTTGTAAGCAGTATAAGCAACCAAAATTGACTAACAAAGCACTCATGTCTTACACGTCACTGATTATGCATTTCTTTTACATGCCTGGCCCTTGCAGGCATTTGAGTTTCCAACCCCTGCCTTATTATCTCCTGTGATCTTGTAGGTCACAGCTAACCCTGCCATGAGAAAGAAAAACAACTGAAATATTTAACTGTTCTGCCAAACTAGGATTCTGGTAGCCTGCCTTTACCTTTTGGGGACAGTAGGATAGTCACTCCCAAAGCAAAACTGCCCCACTCAAGAAGGACACCTAGTCTCCTTAAATCATGAACAAATCATAGAAATGAGTCAGGAAATACAAATAATTTAGAAATGTGCCACATTGTTTCTTATCATTTAGAGCAGAATCTAGGTATAACCATCACTGTTAAACGTCGCAAAGATTTGGCAGTGCTTCAGAAGACAGGGTTACTCTTCCAGAGGTTCTCTTGAACTGAGATATGCAGATGTTACATCTCTTTTTGTTGACATGAGTTTGGACCAGTTCTCTAGTCCCATAATCTCTAGATTACAACATGAAAATATCTTTTTTGATGATCCCTTTAAATACAATCTTAATTTTACCCAGTCACATTAGCAGCTTTATCATGCATTCTCAGCAGGAGCGATACTGACCCCAAGGCTGAAGCTGGGCTTGGATGGGGGAGGGGAGGAATTTCACTCTTTTTATGTATAAAGCACAGATATACCTACAGTACATAAACAGATATACAGAATATCTGTGGTATTAAAACCTCATGGGGGGGCTGACTAGGAAAAAATTGTCTAAAAAGGCTCCTGAGGGGGCAATAATGAAAAAAGGATTGAGAAACTCTGATCTGATCTATATTATCTCATATGAGAAGGCTACCATTACGTGGTTTGCTCTCCATGTAATGTAAACTTTTAAAGTTTAAACTTCAAACATATCTTTACTACCAATATTCAGTTCTAACAGACGCAGGATTCTCTGCTTCTGTATTCCGTAAGGAATTTGATGTTCTCAAGGAATGGGACAAAGCCCTGCAGGTCCCTCCCATTGGTGATTCAGCAGACTTGGTTTCTCTTTGATTTCTCCTCTGTTGCTTCTGCTTTCGGCATGAGTAGCACTTCTCTAGTTCCACTTTTAATCTTGGTGCTGTAACCACTCAGTTACACAGATTCAGTGAAGTTCACATAAATCAAAACGCATGACAAATGGATTAGGGGATTTTGAAGTTAGAGTCAGGAAGAAGCAGCTATAAAAATGACAGCAGAAATGTTTCCAGATTTCTCCTTACTCCCTCAGTCATCTCCAGACCTAGTCTAAGTTTACTCAACCAGTTGCCTTACTGCTCACCTCCACCAGACCTAACTTGTACCTCACATTCAGGACTCTAGGTTTGAACTTCAAGCCAGAAACAAAGATCGTGCAAGGCAATTAGACAACTCCGTTGATATCTGTACTAGTTCTCTTTTGCTGTGTAACAAATTACCACAAATTTAGCAGCCTAACACAACACCCGTTTATTATCTCACAGTTCTGTAGGTCGGCAGTCCTGCTGGGCTTGACTGGGTTCTCTGCGCAAGGTCTCACAAGGCCAAAATCAAGTGTCGGCTAAGCTGGGCTCCTATCTGGAGGCTGGGGGTTAATATCAACTTCCAGGCTCATTCATGTTGTTGGCAAAATCCACTTCTCTGCAGTTGTGGCTCTGAGCTCCCTGTTTCCTTTCTGTCTGTCATCTGAGGGCTACTCACTGTTCCTAGGGGCCACCTACATTCTTTCTCACACAGCCCCTTC